>NW_018231776.1:56601-76207 GCF_001263595.1 Phalaenopsis equestris | reverse complement strand
AGGAAGGCTGGGGCGTGAGCCCCAAGGGGGGTGGCAAGGTGAGAGAAAAAGAGAGAGGGTGAGAATTTCTTCTTTTCTTTTCACTTTGTTCTTGGAGAGGATTGTAAGGAGATTGCTTTTGCTATAGAAGGAGAGTTTGATTTCTATTAGCGATAAGTATTTTCATTATATTTTGATTTGAATTTAGTATTTTGTTTGTATGTTTTCAAAGTCTTGTTTAATGAAAAGTTCTTGTTGTTTCTCCATGTGTACTGAGTAGTTTCTTTACCCTTCCCTCTTGTAATGAATTAATATGCATGTAGCTCTACTTGGTCGACCTTGGATTCATGAAAACAATATGGTTCCATATATATATAGTTTAGAAAAATATAAAATCAAACTGACCCCATATTTTTCATAATTTAAATGAAAGAGCACTATATCTCAATCTCTGTATCTGTCCCGAAGGATAAACACAAGACTTGAGAATGAGGCTCGAATATTAAGCTGGGTTCATATGAAGAATTAAATAGGGTTTATATTAAGCTGGGTTCAGACAAGCTTCCTATAAGCATCTTAGATTATAGTTAATTACATCTTAGATAACCGAAGTCCCCTAAGAAAACTCTCGATAAAAATCAAGAAATATTATCTTCAAGAAGGTCAAAAGATAGAACTTTTAAATGATATCAAAAAAAGAGCTGTGAAAATGGATTGGTTCAAATTTGGGAATGGCTCTGGGAATGGCTCAAATTTAGAACATTTTATTTTTGTAATCCAAAGGAGGAAGAACTAGGGGATGTCACAGATCTGAAGGAGAATCTCGGTGACTTCTCAATCTAGCATATTGTTTGGCTTCAGTTTTGAGGAGAAATTTATTTGAATATTTCATACTGCCAATTTTATTAGTTTAGGGCTTACATTCGTTAGGGCTTACATTCGTGTGAAAAGATCGCACAAATAGCCTGGAAGATGTGAGGATTTAGGTCGTGACAGACGACAACCTCATAATTCTAATACGAGTTAGGGCTTAGATTGTACAGCAATGTTGTACAAAGCCCTAAAGATAAGATGAGGATTTATGTTGCATAAGCAAACAACCTCCAAATCCTATGGTTTGTTGTTTAATTCTAAGAAAGGAAATGGTTTAGCTGGAGAAGACAGGTTTTGCTGTTGAAGATGGTCGTGCTGCCCACCATGCTAGTTACAAGCTCCTTGTCGTGACGAGTTTAAGTTTTCTGTGGTGTCAAGTCATGATGTCAAATCAGATGGCCCTATGGTTGTAGTTCTTTAAACATTATGGGGCATGTTAAAGTTGATTAGAGCGACATCAGTTAGGATTCTACGGTTCCCTCATTTTGGTACTACTATTTTCTATTGGATTCACTTAGTCCAAATGAATTTACTAAACTAAACTTAATGAACTTTCATTTAGACTGAAGCCTCGTTAGAAATCGTAGGTTACCTCCTCCGAGGGATTCCCGATCATCTGATAGAGACGTCCTAATTTAGTTGTAGTTATTATTTTGTGTGATGTTTGTGATTAAATTTTGAGTTGTCTTATATTTTAAATGTTGTGGCGGTGTATTTTATCTTGGTTGATTTTAGTGTTGGTTTTGGTTTTGTGACTATCCTGGCAGTTTTGGTTTTTATGCAGGGTGACATCGTTGTTTAACATGCAAGTTTTGTAAGCATAATAAGTACATATGAAAGTACAAGAAAGCCGGCATTGTAAACTATAAAAAGCATACCTGGCGAGTCTTCTAATTCCACCACCTGAAACTCAATAAAGTAGAAAATTAAGGTTTTAGTGATCCACCTAACCCTAGGTCATATCTTGGTGGGTCCCTATTAATTTGATTAAGGATGATTTTTGTTAAGCAGTTTAGTAGACCTCCGAGGTATCTACGAGGTATCTAACAGATCTGGACAAAGAAGCAGGTCCATGCTTCCCTCTCACTGCCTGGTGAAAAGTCTCGAGCACTTTTTAAACTTATTATGTTGCTTAATAACCTATCTTGTAAATATCTCTAATGCTCTATAAACATTGATGTTAACATTGATGTTTCAATATGTTTCAATAATCCCTAAGAGTAGGGTAATTATCACTTATAATTTAATTTGAGAATTATATAGGTGAAGACCCTCAAAGGGGCAAGTTAACATTATTAAGACACTTCGCCAATTTTGGATTTAACTTGGACTTGTAGTGTTTTAAAGGTGTTCAATTTTTATTCACTTTTCTAATCCTCATTTAATTAATTTTGATTTAGTTTAGGTCACGACTAAGCCCTTAAGATCCTGGTGGATGTTTTAGTCATTTTGAAAGAGACTAAATTTTAAGTGATAATAATTCATCATCAAAACATTTGAATATCACTTGAACACCAGATAGGGGTATTAAATTAGTGAGTTATTAACACCCAAAACTATACCCCTAAGTCTAGGATCATTTAATTTGGTAGACTCCCAAATTTTAATCAGATAGGAAATTTCAGATTTATTCTTTAATTGGAAGAAGTGAGATTGGTTTCTACCAATTAATCCCTTGTGTTTCAACCATCCAAATATATTAATTAAGATCAAAGGTTGACCATTTCCCTTTCTTGAATTAAGCCTAAATGTTATTTAAGGCTAAATTTATAAAAATTACACTTTTGCCCCAAAGACTCTAATACTTCATAATTCATCAAATTTGATTCAAATGACTTTAGAATTTGCATCCCACTTCACTAATGGCTCAAATAAGACATCAGAGGAGAAAATGTGATTTTTCAAATTTTAATTTAATTTACATATCTATTTATATGCAAGAACAGGATTTTTCAAAGAAAATTTCATAACTTTACTAAGCCAAAGCCTAATCACTTTAAATTTTTACTGGAGCTAGACCTAGACTATAGGAACACTTAGACCAAAATTTATGATTTTTTGAGCTTTATTTTAATTATTATAATTATTTTAATTTCTGTAGTATTTATTAATTATAAAATATTTCAAATGTGGAAAATTAAGTTTTATATTTTTATTAAATATTACTAAGGTCAAGGAACCCATAGAAGTAGATTTCACATTTTTCTAATTTTTCTTTGAATTGTTAGAGTTATTTTAGTGAAAACCCAGTTTTAGCCTTTAAAAATTATTTTAAGCTTCAAAATTCAATATCTTCACTTAGAAAATTAGGAAAAATATTCTAATTATTTCTAAGTGCTTAGGAAACAATTTAGAATATTTCCTTGAATTTTATTATTTATGTGATTTTTATCATTTTTTAATTATTTAAATATTAAAGAAAGACTTAAAAATTGATTTTTTATTTTAATTTCAAATTTATTTTTAAAAAATTCTTATAAACACAAAAAACTCCAAAAACTAATTTTTTTAATTATATTTTAATTGTTAAAAATAGCATTTAACTTAGAAAATCAATTTGAGTTATCAAATGAGCTCCAAATATTTTAAAATTTTTATGGAGAGTTCTCTGAACTTTAAATTATAGTGGAGATTAAAAAACAAGTCATTTAGATGTTTATATTTCCCAAATTAATTTTTTTTATGTTTTATGATTTGGTAAAAGTTAAGTGTATTCTTAATGACTTAGCACATGAAATATTTTTCAAAGGGTTCTCTAGTCACAACAAACATTCTAAAATTTTCTTGGATTTTTGTAAACAACATGCTATTTATTATGATTAATTTATGCAAGTAATAGACATAAACTTGAAAAATATGGATCTATGTCTAGAGATCTTCTCTGACTTTAGCAAAATCAAAGAATGTTCCCTAAGATAGAGGCAACAACATGCCAAAATTTCAAGCCATGGTGAGATGTCTGCATGCATGGAGAATTAAAAGACTCAAAATAGTGTTTAATTAATTAAAAATAAAATATGCATCACATAAACTTCAAATTATTTACATATTATTCTCCTTTATTCACTGCGCAAGAGGGTATTTTTATTTTATTTTTCTGATTTTTCTACACCAAGATATGAATTTTAAAAGTTAGGGATCATTTTTTTATTTATTTATTTCCCTATTTATCTATTTAAAAGCGCGGCGCCACCTCATCCTAGGCAGCTCCGAACAGCGACGTGGCGCGCTCCCATTTATTGTGCTTTCCACCTTGGCATGCCACGCAGCCCACGGTTCACGCATCAAGAGTTCATCCGACTAGATCTTGTCCGTTAATGAGATAAACGCGCGACCGGACGACTCCCCGTCATCTCCCCCAAATAGGCTAACCGAGAACTGTTCACACTAAAACCTTAAGATCTCCCTCTAGACTCAATAAAATCTCATGGGGTTTAATCCTATGGACTCATCTAAGTGTGACGAACACATCCATACAGTAAACATGCCATTAAATTAATTCTAATTAAATGGAAAATCAAAATAGGCTCGGGAAGAGGGGAATTTCAATACCTTTCCTCTGAGAAGAGAAACTTCAATCAGAGGTGCCTGACACGTTCATGGAAATCCAAGCAGGCTAAGGATTGAGCCTTTGGTCGACTAGTCATGGTGAAAGGTCTAGACCCAAATTCGATCAAGGCTTTGATCTAGTGTATAAGCTCTATGTGAAAGGGGTTTGATGGGGCTTGTCCTTCTTTCTCTGTGGTGAATGTGTGGGTGAGTTTGAATTAATTTTTTTGCACTATGGAGGTGTGTGGTGGAGAATGTTCTGTCTCTGACAAGGATTTGAACTCAAAAATTGAACTCTGACAAGGAGAATTAGAGCAATGGAGTGGTTGGGTTGCACTGTGGAGGTCTTAAGGAAGCTCAGGGAGTGATTTCAAAGGGTTTCCTTAAGAAATTCTCAGCACACCTTTCATGTCCATGGAGGTGGAGGTTTTATGAAATGGCTTAGGGTGGCTCTGTGGACCAATTGAGGGGTGTAAAATGATGCTTATGTGGAGGGCAGAGAAGCTCTAAATTTAAAATGGGTTGAGGTGGCCTCATGGTTTGAATTGGGTTTAAACTTTGGGTGGTGGCTCACGGTTTTGGCTCCTCTGGCGATTAGGCCGGCGGGCAAGTCTAGAGGAGTAGGCCAAGATGTTTGGTGAGCCAGGGGATCTGTCACAACAATTAATTTGGGGAGGTGTTTAGTTTTGGCAAAATCCCTTAGGCTTAAGCAATTTTGGAAGTAAATCCCTTGATTTGGGGATACATTGGTCCATGGCTCATTTGGGTGGTTCCATGGGGTTTAGCATGGTCAATAAGCTCCAAAATTTGGTTGTGGTGGTTTTTGGTTGTCCAATTTGGCTAGATTGGGTCAACTTTTGGTGATTGGGTCTTGGGTCAACTTTTGGTGAAGGGGTCCATGTAGATCAATTTGGCTAAAGCTTGGATTGGGGCTAGGCTAGCCATGACCTTGAGCCCAATTGATTGATCAAAATTGTGTAGATGATTCTAATGAACATTTTTGGTGAGGGATTTAAGTGATTTTGAGTTCAATTGGGGGTTCAATTTGAGGGATTTTGGAATTTTGGTCACTTTGGGCATGTTGGGCTAGACTTGGGTCTAGATTGGGCTAGGCTTGGGCTAAGTCAAAATTAATTGTTGATAATGGTTAATAGGAATTTCATGAAGAGTTTTCAACATAAATTGGGTGTCAATTTAGGGCTAAGGAAATCAATTTGGTGGAATTTTGAGACACGGTTAATTTAGGAAAAAATTAGGGTTTTTTGGACTTAGATCAAAATTGTGGACTTAGATTAAAATTAAATGAAATTCAGGCTTCACCAAGGTCAATTGAAGGTCAAGTTTGATGTGTAGGAGTGCTATGAAGAGTTTCCAACATAAATTGTGGCAAATTGAGTACGTTATAGGTTCAATTTGGTGCGATTAAGCCATATGGCCAAAATTAGAGGTTTGATTTAGATCAAAATTGGGCTCAAAACATGGGTCATGGGCTCAAAATTTAGATCAAAATTGGGCTCAAAACATGGGTCAATTGAGCTTGGATTTAGTTTATATTGGTCATATGGAAGGTCAATTTGAGTTATAATTGAAATATGGGAAATTAGGACCAAATTGATGTACATTTGAGGTGAATTTAGGGAAATTGGGCCTTTAAGGCAATTTGGGGGTTTTGGTCAAAATGGTCAAATTGGTCAAATTGGGTCATGTGGTAGTTAATAAAAATGAAATTGGAAATATTTAGAAGGTTTTGGTCAAAATGGTCAAATTGGTCAAATTGAGATTTTTTGAAATTTTTGAAATTTTGGGCTAATGAGGGGCATTTTGGTAATTTGGCTATTTTTTAGTGATTCTGGGTAATTTGGATGTTTTCAAAAGGTTTGAAATAATTTTTGAACAAGTTTGGGTATTTTGGGTAAATTTTGGAATTTTGGCCAAATTTAGAGTTTCAAGGGTACTTAGACAATTTGGGGGAGTTTAGTGGAAAAAGACCAAGTTGAGTATTTTTGGTAGAATTGGGGAGCTAACCATCATAAATGAGTTATAGACCAATGGAAACCCCATTTGGGTCCTCTAAGTACTGGTCTTAGCTAAGCCCTCGCCTAGGGCCAGTGGGTTTAGGGGACTATCTACATGAGTCTCTCAAAGGATTAAGGGATAAAAGTCAAGAAATTTTGGGTTTGTATTTGTGAGTGATGTAAGTGAGGTGAGTACCTTAGCTCTAGACCAGCACCCAGGGTCAAACCTAAGGTCAAGCAGTCCTATGGGAACTCTCCTTGGGCTCCCCCATAATGACCCCACCTACCAAGTGCTACAGGTTAGGACCACTATGTGGAACTTCAAGTTGAGTAAATAAGAGTTTGAAATTTCTAATGGTGAGGGTTTCTTTTCTAGTTTTTTAGGAATAGTAAATAGGGAAGTCCTATGGCTAGACCCTTGTCTACTAAAGAGGAAAAATTAGACCTCAACCAAAAGTGAGGTCAACACATCCACATATTTATATTTCAAAGTTTTATTTGCACACAAATTAAAAGGAATTTTTCTAAAATATTGTTATCATACAAAGTTACTATTAAACATGTGAGTGAATTCAATATGAGAAACATGTAAGTGTGAAATTGCCCAAGGCTTGTATGTTTAAGAGTTAAACTTTTAATACACATATTTTTTGAAGGGAAACATGTTCACTTATAGACAAAACATATAAATATGTATAATCCTTATGCAAGTTAGATATTTAAGAGGATGATTTTCAAATGAAAAACTATTTATTTGGGGAGCTCGTGAGAGATTTTGGAAAAGAAAGGGATTTTAACTTGAAAAAGATTTACTCAGAAAATGTCTTGTTTAAGCCTTCTTTAATTCTGAAGTCCATTTAGATTTTGGTTTTGAAAAAGTTTTATTAAGATTTGTTTTGAAAGAGTTTAATTTGAGTTTTATTTTGGAGATATTTCATTTTGGAAATAATTTTTATTTAGGTTTTATTTTGAAAATGTTTAAGTTAAAGTTTTGAAACTCTTTTATTTAAATTTTATTTTTAAAAGTTTGAGTTTTGTTTTGAAAATATTTTTCTTAAGTTTTCGTAAAAAATTTCTTTGAATTTTACTTTGAAAGGTAATATTTAATTTAGATTTTATTTTAGAACATTTTTTAAGTTATATTTGTAAAACATTAAACTTGTTTTATTTGGAATATGATAAACTTTCTTTCGAAAATATTTTATTTAGGTTTTGCAATAGGTTTGTTTGAATTTAGTTTTAAAGATACTTCAATTAAGTTTTCATTAGAAAATAAAAAGATTTTATTTTGAATGATTTTGTTTATATTTTATTTTTAGAATTTTTGTTCAAGTTTTATTTTTGAAATGTTTTGTTTAAGTTTTATAAAAAAGCCTTGTTTAAATTTTATTTTGAAAAAAAAAATGTTTTAAAATATTTTTTTTTGTTTTAAGTTTAAAAAAAATTATGTTCCTTTCTTAGGAGACTTACTCCACCTTTAAAACTTAAATTCAATCAACTCAAGCTTTAATAAAAAAAAAAATTATGAAGTTTTTTTAAAATTAGAGTATAAATAAGCTCACATAACATTGTTCCCCTCATTTAGAGCCGATCTTGGATTCATATAAATTTTATAGAAAAAATTTGGCTTTAGAGCACTTGTAAATTTATATAAATCTTATAAAAACAATTAATTTAGAGCATCTTTTAAAGTTAGATAAATTTTATGAAAATAGTCAATTTAGAACACATTTAGATTTAGATAAATTTTATAAAAATAGATAATTTTCTGTAGTTAAAATTTATAGATTAATCACAACCTAATTTTATAAGTCTTGCAAATTATTCCCTAAGTTTCAAACTTATGAAGGTGACTAACCCTATGCATGTAAGGAAATATATTATTTTTTAGCCTTTTAATTTTTTTTTTTAATTTAAGTGAGATATCCTATGCAAGATTTCCATAAAACCACAACTTGCTAACTTGTATTTTATTTTTTTTATTATTTTTTTCTTGGAGTATGAAGCTAACCATTTTAGGTTTTGCATGGAACATAAAGCTAAACACAACTTGCATTTTGCATAAGAATTAAACTAAACACAACTTGCATTTCGCATAAGAATTAATCAACTTGCATTTCGCATAAGACATAAAACTAAACCAAACTTGTATTTGACTTGAAACTAACACAACTTGCATTTTTCCTTAGACACAGTTAAACAAAACTTGCATTTGACATGAAACTAACACAACTTTCATTTGCATAAGACAAAAACATCCACTTATAGTATAACATGAAATATAAAGCTACCACATGAAAAATTTCTATTGTTTTTGCATGAGACATACACATAACTATATAAGAAATTTTCTTTTGTTCGAGATTAAAACCAATCACTGAAAATTTTGCATGAAATATAAAACTACCACATGTAAAGTTTCTTATTATTTTTTGCATGAGACGGGCACATAACCATATGGAACACACTTTTTTTTGTCATGGGTTTTCAAGTAGGAAAGAAGAGGAGGGAGGTGAGTGTATTAATAATGGATTTTTGGGTGAAGGAGAAGATGGGAAAGTGAGTGTGTGAGTATTGGGTTTTCAAGTTGGGTGAAAAGAAGAGAATGAGTGGTGATGGGATTAAGTTTTCAGATGGGTGACAAGGGAGGATGAATGGGTAATAGGTTTTGGTTTTTGGTTAGGGGGAAAGGAGAGCAATGATGGGTAATAGGTTGATGTTTTTGAGTGGGGCAAAGGAGTGGGAATGGTAAGTGGTAAGGTGAAGTTTTTGGGTAGGGTTAAGGAGGAGGAATGAGTGGGGGTTAATGTGATGTTTTAAAGTAGGGTGAAGAGGGAGGAATAGTGAGTGTTAGGGTGATGTTTCAGGTAGGAGAGAAGAGAGGAAAATGTGAGGGTAAGGGTGTGGGTTTCAAGTAGGTGAGAAGAAAGAAGAAGGTGAGGGTTAGGGTGTATGGTTTTGGGTAGGAGAGGAAGAGAGAAGGGAAGGGTTAGGGTGTGGACATCAAGTAGGAGAGAGAAGTCGAGTGTAAGGGTTAGAGTTTTTGAGTAGGATGGAAAGAAAGGGAAAGGAGGGGAAGCAAGGCCGTGGTTTTGTCAAATGAATGAAGAAAAAGAGGAAGGGAAATCAAGGCCATAGTTTCGACCAATGAAGGAAGCAGAAGAGGGAGAGAGAAAAGGGGTTCACTCATAATTTCACAAACTAATTCATGCAAAACTTTGAAATGAAGAAGGGGAAGTGATTTTATATCTTTTCTAGGGTAGCATTGATTGATTTCCTTGCTTGTATGAAGTGGGATCTTTGCCTTTCTTGTTTGGATAGTGAGGGGAAGAGAGTATTGTGTTATGGTTTCCACCATAGTGATTGGAGAAGAGGGGAAGAATGTGGGATTTCTGAGTTTTTTGTGAGGAGAGGAGGCTTGGTGATTTTCAGGCAAGAGAAGAATGAGGGAGATTGGAAGTTTCAACCTAATGAAGGGTTTAAGTGAGGAAACGAGGAGTATTGAGAGTGGAAGGAAATAATGAAAAAATGGGAGAAAATTTGAAATATGGGGAGGCAGTTGTAATGATTATGACCCAAATCACAAACATAGCTCATTCGAAAAAGAAAAATGCAAGAAGTCAAGTATTCAATAGATTTTGGCTGAAATGATGTCCAATTCAAGATATTTCAATTCGAAATAACAAGGTAATTATAAGTGTTTGGAGGTGTTAATGTCAAAATTTGACCTTGACTTACTTGATAGAGAAAAATACAAGGAATTCAATAGTGCGATTAATTTTTCTTGAATTTAGTCTTATCACAAGGTATTTCAGGTCAAGGAGTGGGCACCACCTTAGGAGAAAAAATCGGTGAATTTTCCATGAAAGTTTTTTATAGGGTTTAATTGATTAAATTAAGTGATTTTAGCTCATAATTACTTTAGTTAAAATTTGGTTTCATATGAGTCCATTTTGAGTGAATTATTACGATTATTCTTTTAATATCAAAATTATCATTCAAATTACCATATGCTTAATGGGCCCCCAAACAGAGTCCACGGAGGGATCTATTTGAAAGACTTCAACAATCTTGATACATTCTCACAATTTTTGTAGAAAAATAATAATTCTTTAAAAAATTTTAATGTGAATCCATTTTTCATACTTAAAAACCAAAAACAAAAAATTATATGTAAAAAGTGTGTCCTATCATCATCAAATTGTCTGCATGTTTCTCATATGTGTTAGTGAACATCACACAACTTATAGAATGAAATTCCAACCACTAGTTTAGTTTGTGAAAATATAATTTCGAGTGTGCGAGACCTCTTTTATAGTGAAAATTTTTATGTAAGAAATTGTGTTATATAATCATTAAAATTGATTGCATGGCTTTTATATGTGATAATAAATATCACGCAACTTTTAGAATGATGTTTTAAGTTCTACAATGATTTGTGAAGAAAATGACAATTTCAATGTGTATGTTGGTTTATGCTAATTTTTAGCTCAGTTTTAGGGTTTAGCTGACAATTATTATATTTTGTTTTGTTTTGATTTAGCTGATTTCAATTTATATTTAGTTTGATTTTAAGTTTATGTTAAATCTTTTTAAGTTGCAGTCTATTCAAGTTTCGTTCAATCATCTGGTGACATTAGGAAGGATGTCAATGTCCTGATAAGATTGGATATAAACCAAAGAATGGGCTGATCGAAAAGTGTGGTCAACAAACGGTCTTTGTGATTTGTATTGAAAGGCCCCCGCCTCTGCTATGTGATGGGAAGTTGTATCCTTCATCACACAGAATATTCAAGGCGAGTTGGAAATTGATGAAATAGTGTGAATATCCCCTCTGCATAGTCCGAAGTGATGGTCATCAAGACTTATGGACTTTGTTTGGAGTGTAAAGTCATCCAAAATGCTTTATAAGTTGTTGGTAGGGTATTATGTAGAGTATGATGTTTTCATCATCAAATGAACAATCAACAACTACAATATTATTCATGAGTGCCTTCAAATAAATATCGGTTCATGGATTTCCTTTTCATTGCTATGTGGTAAGCTCAAGTAGATAGCTAAAGATGTTTCTGAATGGTTATCTAAATGCACAAGCAAAATGATGCGGGAGCTTACTGCACCAATTTACCGCAATTTACATGAGATTATCTATCGCGAGAGACGAGTCGAAACCATCTCATTTTCATTTTTGTGCTTTCTTTTCTATTATCCATTATTCTTTTTTAATCTTTGTCCATATGTGTTGGATTAACGTCTGGAAGGCTGTTTTGGCTCAAGTTTCTGGCAGGACAGCCACCGACATCGATCTTCGCATCAATAGTTGTATCCTAGGGATTGGGTGGTGATTCGGTTGTATATATCTCATAATGTGGTGTTTATCTTCCCTATTCTCCTTATGAATTCTCCTCACTACTATTTCCTGCTGCAACAACCTAGAACCATTGTTAACACTATTCTTCCTACAGTTTCTGCATTCCAGTCCACATTTCCTGTGATTCCAGCACTCTCACTTGCTGTCATCACTGTTCCAACCAACATAAATCCTCTCCCCATCCCTCCAAATGTTGTCTCAGTCTTCTCGGGCCACGTCCCGCCACTTAATAGCCGTCCCAACTCTTTTACACCGCCTCCTTGCCATATATCCGTTGTTCCAATTCCCAAGAATCCAAATCCAACCTTGTTGCCGTCCACGACAACAAGGATCTCATATCTGCCCTCTTGCCCTGCGCTTCCACCTAATCGTCACCTCCAAACCCCCGCACCACCACCACCCTGAAATCCCACCCTTGTTTGATTATTTGTCATATTTTTGTTATTTCACATTTTCAATGTCGTGTTGATACATTTTCCCTTCAAAATGTGTTGATTATAATTGTCAATTTATTTTTGATAATAATATTTATTTTTGCTATTGTGATTTGAGCTAAATCCGATATCTAATAGTGTGATTTAAAATATTAGGATTGGTGCTGCTATGATTAGATAGAAAGCAACAACTTACATAAAAATTTGAAATAAAAAACTTAAGAGAAAATAAGGATAGAGCAATGGATGAGATTAAGAGCTGCATGATCCTCCTGAAGGGATAAAGTGGCCAATGGATCCATTGCGATATCAGGAGTGAAGATGAGTGCATTGATGCTTTTGCTCGGATACCTTGGTGAAGGAAATAGAAAGACTGTCAAGAGGATTAAAAAGTAACAGGATAACAAAAGGAGAAGAACATGTAGAGAATTAAGCAAACTACTTTGTTTATTAACAATCATCTGATTTGTTTCTCTTAGGCATTCGCATACAGAAAGGTTCAATCAACTATTAACAAAGTGGCACAGTAATCCTGCTATAAAAATTTAAGTATCCCGAATGGAACATTTTTGGAAATTTTAGGTGTAATAAAAATAAACTTAAATATGAAAATATTTTCAAAAACTTGATGTGAATACAACCAAGATAAATTATTCCAACAAGTATGAACAAAACAATTTGGCCAAAGTCATAAAAATCTTGCACCTTCCAGCAATGTAAAGTAGGTTACACAAGCAGATTATCACCCAGCATTCAGTAATAACATTTGCTTCTGACAGCTGATTTGGTTAGCGTTAGTCATAAAAAAGAAGTGCTCCAAAAAAATAAATGATTTCATTCACACATTTTAAATTTCAAAAATATAAGCATTGCATTTGAAAGAATTTTGAAAGGGTTTAGAGTTCAAAAGTAATGTTGATTTCTAATCACATCTAGCTGATTATTTCACCGTTTCCAAAACGGATTACTTAGCTTCAAACAGTCAAAAGAGAACTAAAACAGATAATTAAGAAAACAATAGTCATCATACTCAAGGATGTCCTACTTACTTGAGTATAGAGTCTGTAATACATTTATTACACCTCATATTTATTAACACTGCATATCTCGGAGAACATAAATGTGCAAACATAACTTGCTCATCTGCAAATTAAAGAATGAATTAGCCAATAGAAAGTTAAAATGATAATAGAAATTAGGCAACATATAGTGCCAAATTCAAAGATAAGCAACATCAATGACCTCGAAAATAGCTCAAGTCAAGGGTGCTGCAGGAGCATCAAGGACCTGTAATGCAAATTTGTATTAGCCGGAAAATAAAATATTTACAAGATAAAATACTATGATAATAGACCAGCTACATCAAGGAGTAGAGATTTTAGAGCTATAAATCGTAATCTTAAGAGGAGAGAATTTACCTGAGCAGATTTTATTAAGTCTACAACACTAGAACCTAGCTGTTCTAAGTGTGCGAGATAGCAGTGGTCAGCACCTTCAACGATATGAAGCTTGTGGTTGGATATGCTTTTGTCAAACTCGTAGGCATCTTCTAACGGTACATCTGTATCAGCTGAACCATGGACTGTACAAATCCTGCACGTGCACGGCAATAAGTATGCCTATGAAATAGTACTAGTACAAAAAAAAAAATCAAATCACCAAGCAGTTATGAGAGCCGTATTGAAAATGACCCCATGATGAAGTTTTAGAAATAAGTGAGGAGCAGAGTTGGCATGTCAAATGAGGTTTGTGGATCACATTCGTCTGAACCAAAATTGACCCGATCCAAAACTATTTGACCCAAACTAAATATTAAATCGGTCCACTAATCTGAATCCGACTCGTACAAACCATTTAACATAAGACATGATTGTTATTCAAATCAAATTAGAGTCAATATCGAGTCAATTTCGGTTAGACTGGTCAATTTCGAGTTCATTTCAGGTTAGCGTGCCAATTTTGAGTCAATTTTGGTCTGACTCAAAGTTAAAGACGTTAGGATTCCTAACCTAAACCCAACCAAAAAAGTATTTGGTCAACCGAACCCGGATTTTTCTAACCAAATTCAGGTCAAGTTGATGCGTCGAGCCAATTTTTGGTACCCCTAAGTTGCAGCATATTCTGTGACAAAGCCCATGCAATAAGTGCACTGAATTGGGATTAGTGGGGTGTAACATTCAGTCGAAAAAAGTGAACAAGCTTTGCATCAAACACAGAAAAGCAAACCCCACTCAGTAGATAATGGCAAACGGGTAAAATAAAGATATGTCAGTGTGAGCATTAATGATGGTTAGACAGCATGGGAGAAAATAACATCAACTACTGAAAAATTCTAATTATTAAACAAAATAATATCATCATGCGGTAACATAAGTATCCGAAGAAATATGAGATGGCAAGATTATAAATTGTGTTAGCAAGAGGAGTTCTGGCATGTTCATTAATCATGCTTAAAGGTACTGGTCGAGTCATAGTGAGTGAGGATATTGGAAAAATAAACTTGAAACAACATTAACAGTCAATAACATGGAGAAGCACAAACGATTGGATGTCTAAAAGGCCAAAGCAAAATCAAAACATAATGGATCAGAAACCATTAAAATGAACCCAGCAAGAAAACAAATTGGTTAGAAGGAATTAAAAAACATAGTAAAAAAAAGTCAAAAATAGTCTCCCTGACTATTTATATGGGTCATTTTAATTTCAGAGTCCATAAAACTTCTAAATTATTCCCTAGCCTTTTTTAATATGGATTGAAATACTTTATGAACTATTTTGGATATCATTAAAATAATCTAGAGGGACCAAATTCTCACTTTTATAGACTTGGGAACTATAATGAATCCCATAAAAAAGCCATGAGAAAATTTTGACACTTTTCTCTAAAAAAAGCACCATCTCCATAAATTTTAAAGGAATTATATCACAACGCACAAGTGCATAAGAAGGGTAAATGGCGAAAAAATTGCCTTATGAAGGTTATTGCTTTATGAACAGTCGCAAGGAATTACAGTGTAAGCATATTAAACTAAGACCAAATTTCTGTCGAAAGAATTACCTGCATTTTTTATCAATAGCAAGGCATACTGCACGCATGTCTGTGGCTAGATAATCCATCAAGCTTGCTTCATTCACTCGATAATCAACTTTTCCTGTGACAAAGAGAAGCTTTAATAAGATGACAAAAGTGTATCAAGCTATTGATGATTAAAAGTAAATTCAAGCAATGATCGAAGTATAAAGCTTTAAATTTGTGATCCAGTAGACTGCATCTTCATTTTCAACAAGGAAAGTAAATCATAACAAACAATAAAAAGATCGCACTTTCCAAGCAATTATTTACCATAATTTGAGTTATAAACATCTTTGAAAAAGACAACCTGGCTAACACTTTCCTACATCTCAGTATAATAAATCAAGTTGTGATGCTATCAATTGTGAATAATATCATAACCAATCATTGTTCATTTCTCAGCACCTTTGAGTTAGATCATAGTGTCTTTCCCTTCCATTAAATTTGAATGCAGATGATGAATTTTCGCCTATGAACTATGGACACTTCAACAAAGACTATTATATCTTTATCATACATGAAACCCTCCAAAACTGCATTAGAATCGGCTTAAAATCAAGTCAATATTTTTTTTACAAGGAAAATACAAATATTGAAACATGCTCAACAAGGTAGGGTCTAGGTCCAACACAACTAGGAGATGCCCGAGCACATTATTTTTTATTATGTTAAAAGAACAATGCTCAACATTTTCACCTATTATAATTTGCATCTAGTATGTATATTTTTTATTTGACATTTAATAGAAAAAAGGTAAAGACCACCTCAAAGAATATAACAAGTCTAATTATTTATGCTAATGTCAATGAGTGATTGCCAACAGTGTATATGAAATGTAATATAGACAAAGATTAAATTTTCTATAGAATTTTATACCTTTTATTTTGTACATACTTAAAAGTTTGATGTGCCTTAAAAAATATGTTGATATTGCATGCACATTGCAGGATCAGGATTACAATACGGAGGAATTCATCCAAATTGAAGGACCACCAACAAGAATCAAGAATTTACTCGCCCAAGTGAGACGACATCTTGCCAGGTCTACACCTGCCCAATTCATAGGCTTTCACCCAGCTGTGAGGCACTCACACAATTAAGAAGAGCTTATACAGCTCAGAGAAACTGATCACAAAATGGAGAAACTCACCCCAACATGCCCTAGCCTAGAAGCGCTTGTTCAATCCCATGGGGTATTTGATAGGGTTACAGAAGAAGCCTGGTGACTCCACTTCAGCACAACAATCGCTGACCTCATATACTCAGTGTTAGAAGCCTCCAACCAAACAAGACAATATCGATGTGTACTCTCTAGGATCTCGATTATTGTGTCCATGTGTCTGAAATGGTTGAATCATGTGTTAATTTATTTATTCGACTGTTATAATTTATCTTGTAGCACTAAAATAATATATATATAGAGCACCAGATGGGGTATTCAAGGATAAGCATCTACAATACCCTAAGCTTTTAAATTATGGCGAATAAAATTCTTTCAAGCTTTTATACCTGCGCTAGACCAATATTCTCCTCTTTCACGTCTCTCCTATGGTCGATCTTGTACAAAACTGATAGATTCTGCAAGGTTCTAACATCACTATGGACATATTTAGATATAACACACTTTCAGGAATTATGAGTATAAATTGATGCCAAATCGAAACCAGGCACTACAATAGCCAATCGCCTCAACACAAAAGCTTCTAGAAACATGAAGAATAATGAATTTGTGACAAACCAACAACTTGCCAAGATGTAGGAAAGGATCACTCGACGATCCAAGCAAACTCTAGAGTGGGCTCTTCCCGCAACCCAAAAAGTGGAGACATTGGAAGGCTCCTCAAATTCCATCATATGAACCTCAAGCAATAAATCACCAATTCCTACACCAGTCGTGAATGAGATTTAGCATCCTAACAGTGACAGGGAATCAACTCCCCTGCCGAGAAGAGCTAAGAAAAAAGTACCAACTAACAAACACTATCTGCATGGAGATCATAGAAGCAAAAACCTTATCACTATTCAAGATCCCACAACTAAAGTCACACATGAGAAAAATCTGATCTAGTTGACCATGTGGAATACGTCGAGTCATCTATCTCATTGCTTGAAGTAAATAATGCTCTAAAGGATCATATGTTTCTTTACTACTTTCAAGGATTCACCACTCTAATATTTCTCCTGCCTTACACTAAAGTTATCACCTCCTTCGCAAAATTCAAAAGAATATTTATCACCAAACTAGTTAGCACTAAAAATCCCTTAAAGAGCTTGAAGGCTCTCCTAAAGGTAAGACACGGGTCAAGTGAATCTCTTAGGAACTTCATAGTGAGGTTCTAGAGAAAGATGTTAGTCAACCTTGAATTGGCTATCACACATTCTGCCCTCACCCAAAGCCTGCTGGAAGGGGCCACTTAGATATGTACTCGGGTTACAACAACCCAATATTAACAATCATACAAATGTGGGGTATAATAATACAGTTGGGCCCTCTGCATCGAAGTCACCAGAGAGATGTCCCAACAAGAAGATTTCTCCATCAAGTCGCAAATGACAGTAGAAGCCAACCTCAAATTCAAAAGGAAGCAGAACGACATACTTTCTAACTTGAAATACCCCTTACAATTGCTGACCCGCATTCTATTTGGATTGAAGAAGTGATAACAATCACTCGATCATTATTTACTCAACATTATCCACCCATCACCCTATTGCAAATATCAATGATTAAATTGATTGAGGCAATCAAAAATAAAGAATACTTTAAGCAACCGACACCCATGTGGAGGACACTTGAGGGACACTTTAGTGATGTGCATTCCATTGAGATCATAGCACAATACTAAAGGCTATAGAAACCTGAGAAATTCAGTGAAAGAGTTGATCAAGGATGAAAATTTAAACAAATTAATCCTGACTGACACTAGGAGATTGAGGAAGGCGACTGCAAAAAATAACGATGAAACAAGTCAATCATGGTCCGAACAATCCACATTGCAGGTTTGATGTTGACCGTCCAAGCTCAAATTAATTTGCTAGCTTGAGGTGAACTCAACCAGCACTTCAAGGGTGCTTTGCACAAAAACACCCATTACTTTCACTGAAGCTGACAGGCCAGCAAGGAAGAATTCATTCAATGATGTGATGGTGGTCATGGCTTCGATTGGAACTAATAAATTGGGAGCATTCTAATTGATATTTGGAGTTCCCGTCAAAATATCTTCAAGAAAGCATCCAAAAAAATTAACCTGGGAAACCACTTGTTGATACTAAAATCAAGTCCTTCCAATAATTTTCCAAGAAGAGAGGAAATTTGAAGTGTGAACATTCTGCTTATCACAAGGGGAGGATAGATATACCTGCTACATATATGCCATTTTGGAAGGACTCTCTTGAAGACTTTTAGAGAGTCATCTCAATCTACTATTTCACAATCAAATACCCAATAGGGAGCGAGAAGTTACTGTAACGGGGAACCTCATGCAATCAAAGCTTGCTACATCATGCCTATAGAAAGTGTGTAGGAAGCGATTTTGTAGCTAGAAGTTGATAGAAGCATAAGATTGAAAAATTATGATGCTATAGAAGAAGTTCAGGCCACTAAAGAACTCCCATGATGCATTTTACTGGATCAACATCTAGTTAATCCCGAGCAGAACTATCAATTAATCATGGTGACACGAGCGCTTAGCATAGTTTATTTTTTTCCTATTTAATCCCTTCACCTTTTCTATCCCCTTCCTAATTTTATTTCCTTCCTATTCTAATTCCATCATGTTTTATTTATTAGTTATTATATATGTGTGGTTTTGGTTGTTTTGGGTTAGCTTTTGATTAATTCTAGATTTTAAATTTCTATCAAGACAGCCGTCGACATCCGTTTTCCCTTTCGAGGGATTGGGTGGTACTCTAGTTGTATCTCTCTCCCAAAGTGATGATTATCATCCCCTTATTCATTTCTAAATCCTCCCACACTACTCCCTGCTACCGTACCTCTCTACAGCCACGCGCATGTTGACCTCATTTTTAGTGAGGTCTAGTCTTTCTCTTAGGATTTAGGATCTAGCCTTAGGGGTCTCCCGGCGACTATCTTAGAGCCTTAGAAATGTGACCCGCCTCGTTTTAGGAGTTCGACCTACTTCCGTCCCCTTCTGGAGTTTCGCGTGTGTGATATCGACTTCTAACACTTAGAAGGATGAAACCAACATAAGGAAACCCAAAAGGGATCCCTATAGGACCTTCCTGAGCCTTAGGGTGGCCTTCTGCACAATTCGCACTCCCGCGCGCACAAACTTCGCAATTCGGAGAGTCG
>NW_018231776.1:53614-56180 GCF_001263595.1 Phalaenopsis equestris | reverse complement strand
CCCCCCCCTCTCCGCGTCTGAGCTCTGTCTCCCTTCCTTTTCCCGTTCGCGTGCCTGACCTTTCCCTTTCTCGGTCTCGAGCCGAGCGAGCTCCTCCTTCGCGCAAGAGACTCTCCTTGAGCCTTGCGTCCTTGCCCGACACACTCTGCCCGCGGCCTTCTTTCCCGAAGCCGCACCAGTCTCCTTGAGCCGTGGATTTCCTTCTCGATGATTCCCTCGCTGCCATTAGTCTCGCCGCTCGGTCCGAGAGACTTCGGTGGCTTCGCCTTCTGTGAGCAGGGAGCATGTCATTTTCTTCTTTGGCCCGATTCGAGTGTTGTGGACTGTTGGGGGTGGTCTTCTTTCTCTTCTCTCTATTCTCTGCCTATATACACGGTTCCTTTTGAAATTTTTGAGATTGTTGGAAAAGTTTTCAGAGAAGAGAGTAGAAATTTTGGCTGTGAGAATGAATGTTTGGGAGTTCATTTTACTATTTCATGCATGTTGGGGTTTCGGCTTTAGCATCTCATGACTGGTCCTTGCTTAAGATGAATGTTTGGGAGTTCATTTTACTATTTCATGCATGTTGGGGTTTCGGCTTTAGCATCTCATGACTGGTCCTTGCTTAAGATGAATGTTTGGGAGTTCATTTTACTATTTCATGCATGTTGGGGTTTCGGCTTTAGCATCTCATGACTGGTCCTTGCTTAAGATGAATGTTTGGGAGTTCATTTTACTATTTCATGCATGTTGGGGTTTCGGCTTTAGCATCTCATGACTGGTCCTTGCTTAAGATGAATGTTTGGGAGTTCATTTTACTATTTCATGCATGTTGGGGTTTCGGCTTTAGCATCTCATGACTGGTCCTTGCTTAAGATGAATGTTTGGGAGTTCATTTTACTATTTCATGCATGTTGGGGTTTCGGCTTTAGCATCTCATGACTGGTCCTTGCTTAAGATGAATGTTTGGGAGTTCATTTTACTATTTCATGCATGTTGGGGTTTCGGCTTTAGCATCTCATGACTGGTCCTTGCTTAAGATGAATGCTTGGGAGTTCATTTTACTATTTCATGCATGTTGGGGTTTCGGCTTTAGCATCTTATGACTGATCCTTTTTTTTTTTATGAAAGCTTGAAGTTTCATATAGCTGGGCTTGGTTTTAATCTTGTTGGGCTCGGTTTTGGCTTTCGGTTTCTGTTGGGCTCGGTTTTGGCTTGATTTGGAGTCACGGTTTTGGGCTTGAAATGGCTTGATCTTTAATGCTTTATGGAAATCTGGATTTCAATATTGTTGGGCTTAGTTTTTGGCCTTAAATGGCTCGGCTTTGGGCTTTTGTTGGTGCTCGGTTCTCATTGCAAAAGCATGAGATGTTGACCTTTTGTTGAGGTGTTGAAGTTTTCTTTGCTAGCTTTAAGAAGTTCACTTTGGGCTCCTATTGACTTTCGAGCTGTTTAGAGGTGGCTGAGATTTTAATTTCTATTAAAACTTGAATTTGTATCAATGCTTGGGCTGTGTTTTGGCTTTGCTGGGCTCGGTTTGGCTCTAGAGTGGGGCTGTGTTTGCTTGTTTTAGCCGTGTTGGGCCCGGCTTGGCTCTAAAGTGGGGGCTGTGTTTCGGTCTTGTTGGGCTCGGTTTGGCTCTAGTTGAGAGGCTTGCTTTGCTTTGCCTTGTCCTTACCCGAGAGGTGATTGGCTGGCTTTGATTCCTACTCCTATCCGTGAAACCCACTAGTTGAGTTTGAATCATTTGAATGATTATAGAGGGATTAAAATTGTTACTTTGAGAGATTGGTGATATTTCATACTCTCCTATGTATATCAAAGCTTGTAGGGAATTTGAATCAAGTTTGCCATCCAAAAAAAATTAGGATTACTTTAGTTGTCTTTGGTGGTCTTTTTGTTGGCTTTAGCCGTGAGCCCCTTGGTGCTTTGAATGGCCTTGGGTCGTGGGCTTTTGCAGTTGTTCTTTGCTGCCTTAAACCGTGAGCTTTATTAGTTCTTTTTGGGCCCCTTTGTTGCCTTAACTGTAAGCCTTACTTGTTGTCTTTTAGACTGCCTTTGTTTATGGATCTTGGTAGCCATTCCTTGCTTTAGCCGTGAGCCCCTCCAGTCCCCATTCCTGGCTTTAGCCGAGGGCCTCATTGGCCGTTTCCCCTTCTGTGCCTCGGTTTTGCCTTGGTCGTGAGTCCTACATGTTGTTCAGCTCTTCGTAATGATCACAATCGTGAGCATTTATACGATTTCACGGGAAGATTTCTATGATTGTTCGATATGTAAGGTTGTGGATTAATTCAGAAGTTGGAAGTCAGAAAATTTTGATATCAACTTTGGGATTTAGGGAGGATTTGCAAGCTTTATCTGGGAGAGTATTTGATTGATTTGATTAATCCTGCGTTCTTGGGGTTTGGAGAATCAGCGCAAAAGGATATTTTATGTTTGTTAGTAAAGACCTCGGGCCCTCTTTTTCCAGGTCTTTTCGATACGAGTTTTGAGAACTGATTCAATCTCCTTTTCGGTGTTTTAGATGGATCGGGCCTTCCTCTCTCTCACCCCATTTTTGTTCTTTTATTTCCTTGCTTCTTGGTTC
>NW_018231776.1:15020-52645 GCF_001263595.1 Phalaenopsis equestris | reverse complement strand
TTTACATTTTACAGCAATTAATTTTCCTGTTTTTACATGCTACTGCTCTTCTTATACAGCATGTTATACCATTTATGTTTCTACCTGCTCCCGTACCGTATAGCATGTTATGTTATTCATGTTTTCACTTGCTACCGTTTCTTCTCGTATAGCATGTTATACTGCTCTTGTTTTGCCTACTACTGTTCCACGTGCATTCTATTGTTTGTTCCTGCATCGCACACTTTACATTATATAACTTCAAGTATGTTTCCTTTTTACATAGGATGTTTAGAAAACTACAACTATATGGCCATTTGATTTAACACTATAACTGGACGCCCTAGAAAACTTAAACTCGTCATGTCGGGGAGCTTGGAGCTAGCGCAGTGGGCATAGCGCAGTGGGCAATTTGCCTCCGAAGTTTTTATTTGGTCGCCTTAAGGGGGAGTCATTTGTTTGCTCACCCTTTTCCTAGAAATTAAACAATAATCCATAGAATTTTGAGGTTATTCGCCTAGCCGTGACATAAATCCTCCACCTTTTCTTTAGGCATTCGCATAGCTCTGCTGTACGATTTAAGCCCTAAACTCGTTCTAGGTTCCGAGGTTGTCGTCCGATACGACATAAACCCTCATATTTTCTAGGCAATTTGTGTGGCCCTGTCACGCGAATATAAGCCCTAACTAAATAAAATTGGCAGGATGAAACACTTTAATAATGTCTTCTTAAAGCTGAAGCCAAACCATAGGATAGACTGGGAACCTACTAAGGTTTGTCTCAGGATCTGTGGCTTCCCCTAGTTCTCTTCATTTGGATTCCTTAACAATGTTTCAGATTTGAGTCTTTCCCCCTTCACACCTCTTTGTCTGATTTCATTGTAAAGTCTTATCCTTTTGACTTCTTTGAAGACATTATTCCCTGATTTTTATCGAGAGTTTTTTTAGGTGACCTAGGTCATTTAAGATGTAATTAACTATAGAGGCTTAAGCTTTTCCGAACCCAGCTTAAAATAAACCCTATTTAATTATTTGTATTAAATAGGGGAACTTGTCGGCAAATAAAACAATTTCGCAGACCCAAACGGATGTCATATGTTTTCTTAGTTTATTTGAACGAGTCTCACCCTCAAGTCTTGTGTTTATCCCTCGGGGTAGATACGGGATTTGAGGTAGAGTGCTCTTTCATTTAAACTATGAAAAATATGAGGTCAGTTTGATTTCATATTTTTCTAAAATTATATACATATATATACGTAAATTAAAACGTTCTTCCGAAGCGGGCGACGGGATTTCGATTCCGGCGACCGACAGCTTCTTACGGGCGACCCCCCAAACTTTCTTTTAACTTTCTTTTAGTGTCGACTGTGCAACAACACTCAATTTCCTAGTTTCTACAGTCCTCAGCCTACCAGCCCCCTTCCCCTCCCTTCCAACATTGTTGTCGCCCAAACTGCACCTCATTCCTATTGTCCCAGCCCTCCCACCAGACCGCTGCAGCCCAAGACAGCCAGAGAACACCTCCTTCTTACTGTCCCACTGCTACCCACCCCAACTCCTTGCTGTCATCACCCATGACAACCTCCATATTTGTTGTCCTTGCATTTCTACACCTTCCCCTCACTGCCGCCAGCATTCATTTGCTGCCGCAACCCCCCGTTAGCCATCCTTATCCACCTAAACAACCTCCACCACTCTTGGGATACACTTTAGTGGTGTCTGTTTTTGTCATTATTTATTATCATTTATTTCTTATTTAAAGAGTCTTCGTTGTAACCTTATTTGAATTTGGCAATAATATTTATATTTCTATTGTGGTTTGGATTAGCTCTGATATCATTTGGTATCAAAGATAGCATGTTCCTACTCATATCCTAAAATCTACTTTTACCCTAGCCACCTCCACCAAAAATATTCATTCCTACCACACACCAAACCATAACCAAATTTTGAACAAACCTTTTTTTTTTTTTTTTTCAAATTTAGCAACCCCAAATTAAATTTTCTACAACTTCAATTAGTCTCATGCTCCCTCATTCACCTCCCAATCCTAAACCCTGATGCAACCGAGGAGATACATGCCCAAGCCTACCGGAGAAGAGATACAGTGAGAGATCAACTGACTTCAACGAAAGCTTGCAGACATTTAGGATGATACCCAGTGGAAGATTATCTTTGATCGGAATCTGGCGAATCAAAGGGGAGCAAGGGACAAGAGTAAATCTTTCCCATAGGGATGACTTTAGTGATGCAGAAAACAGGCCACGATGATTTGTAATCCAATATCAGTGGAGGCCTATAGAAGAGGCAGCATATAGAGAACAGGAGAATCAGAAGATGAAGCAAGGGATCCAGCGCCAGTTCTTACCAGCTTACGATAGATAAAAGATTCTGACTCGAACTTCAGAAGTAGACCACATAATGGGACGACCACCATATCTAACAGGCAACGCTCAAACTAAAGGTCTTATAGTCAGATTACGATCAGGAGAACAGCCAAGCTAGCTTCGTTAGATGAAAAGCTGAGTCAGAGAGAAGATAGGTGAAACCAATCTGCATCCCTAGATCTGTCCCAACCAGAAGGTCTTGTAAGTGTCACAGATTTGGGCATGTTTAATCAAACTGCACAACCAGGGAGTAATCTGTTTCACTAAGTAGAGTGTTCTTGAAAAATCAGATAATGACATAGTAGACAATAAAGACGACGAGGGCACAAAGGAGGACCAACTTCCAGTTGAGCAGAAAAGATGCACATAATTCCAGGTGAGCCCGTGGGAGAAACTCAAACCGACTTCAACGTGTGCATCCAAGGCAGTCTTGAGTATGAGGAACTGACACCTGAGGCATGACAACCTCAGGTAAGAGAAATCTAGCTAATTCATATCTATAGACTCACTCCTGAGTAGCCTCTACTGAGGCAGGTCCAACGTGTCAGAAATGAGGTCGATTTGTGCCATGTTTGGAATATTTCATGGAGTAATTCATAAGTTAGATTCAGTTTAGTACGGTACCCATCATCAGATGTCCAGACAGGAGGAATGAAACCCAGCCTTGAAATTTGTCTTAGGAGCTTAATAGTGAAGGAAATTATTCAATGGGATCCAGACCCACTCAATGGAGAAGAGGTCTCTCCCGAGTGGATTCTAGTGAGAGTAATGCAGTCTACCAAAACTTTTACCCAAGAGTTGATTTCTCCTCACATATTAGTTTATCAGCTATATTCCGCCGAGCACGAAAAGAGGAAGAAGAAGATTTTAGATTTAAGAGCTCAAGCATTAAATTACGAGAACCTACATATATATACAGCTCAAGCTTATGACGTCCCAAAAGAGGATGTATATTTATTTTATCAAAACGTGTTGTGGAATGACAACATCTACATGATCAACCTCTCATGGGACTGTAATACCTCTGCTACTATCAACGTGACAGACTTGACTCCATGTTACAAGGAATAGGAAGAGCTTCGACGAATAAAGTCGAAGCTCCTCCAACCCCGAGAGATTGACACGGGAGCTTAACGGGTAGCAATTCTATAGTTGTTATAGTACCACGGTCCCTTTTTTCTTATTTGATCCATTGCCTTTCTCGATTTTCATCCTAACTCTATTTCTTGCCGATTCTGATTCCATCATATTTTATCTATTAGTTATTATATATATGTGGTTTTGCTTGCATAGGGTTAGTTTTGATTAATTCCAGATTTCATATTTCTGTCAGGATAGCCGTAGACGTTCGTTTTACCTTTTGAGGGTTGTATCTGAGAGATTGGTAAGTGCTCCGACTACGTCTCTCTCCCGAGGTGGTGATTATCTTCCTCCTATTCCATTTTTCATCACCCCACACCGCTCCCTGCCGCCACACCTCATTGCAGTTGCCCGCAACAGCACTCAGTTTGTTGTTTTCTACAATCCTCAGCCTATAAGCCACCTTCCCCTCCCTTTCAACATTGCTGCCACCCAAATCGCACATTTTTCCTATTGTCCTAGACCTCCCACTAGACCACTATCGCCTAGGGCAGCCAGAAAACAATTCCTTTATGCTGTCTTGTTGCTTTCTATCCCAACTCCTCACATCATCGCCTAGGAGAGCCTCCATACTTATTGTCCCTGTATTTCTGCATCTTCCCCTCGCCGCCACAAGCATTTCTTTGCTGCCACCACTCCCTCTAGCCATCTCGATCCTCCTAGCCGGCCTCCACCACCCTTGACATACACTTAAGTAGTGCTTGCTTGTGTTGTTTTATGTTTGTTATCATGTATTTCCTGTTTGAAGAGTCGTCTTCATAACCTTATTTGAATTCAGCAATAATATTTCTATTTCTATTGTGGCTTGGGTTAACTCCGGTATCAAAGGCACTACCGATGACTTTGAGTTTTTTGCTTGGATGACTGTTGAGAGATTGAGGGAAAACATTTGAGTTTTTTGCTTGGATGACAATAGAGAGGTTGAGGAAAAACATTACTCTTGTCTATCACAGGCTAAACGTGAGAATTGTTTTTAATATTTTTTTATAAACTAGTGCCAAAGGCAAACGGAAAAGGTTTAGGCTTATTGTATATGTGTTACATACATTGACATTCTATTTTTTAGCCATTTGAGATCAATGGTATAGAAATAGTTAACTTTCGCGCAAATCCATTGTGAATTTTAGCCCAAAAAACCATTTGTATAGATAATCTTTAATTTATTATTAGATTAAAACTGCTTGCTGCCATAACAGAAAAATACATCCACTAATTTTTCTTTAAGGTCATGAAATTTTTTAGAGTTCATAGGCTAAATGAAATTAAATGCTAATTAAGGTTGTACTAGCTGGTCTTAATTCAATATAAATTTTTTATCTATCTTAAATGTTCTGATGTCAAAGAGGTCAAAGCAATAACCTTAAAAAAGAAAATCATTAAATATTTTCTTTCAAAATTAATCTCATTAATTCCGATTTATTAACCTGAAGAGTGAACCTCTTTTATTCCAAATTGTTGATGGATAGACTGATATCACAATCAATTATTAAATTTCAATTATATTTATTATGAAATTTTTTATCCTTCTTCCCAAAGAGTGTATTAAAGCAAAATGATCTCACTCAATGCAAAGGATCGCTCATAGAATGCTTTTTTGAGTTGTCCTTATTATGAGTTCTATCGCCCTTTTTGTGGACATTGTTGCCATTATTCCCCAATGCTTGCCACTAAAGAGGATCGACAATTTTTTTGATAATGTTTATAAACTCACAGCTGTACAAGTTCATTGATTCTCTCACAGCTATTCCCTGGCACCATCGTCATTTCCAGAGGACCCCCACACTCTCAAAATAGTTCACCAACTTGCTCAACGCTTTAAAGAATCTCCAAAGCAATCCTTAGTTTGAATGATCAATAATGCTCTCAACAAAAGATTTGTGAACTGCAACATTCCAAGAAATTGAAACGAAAAAAGGACAAAAAATATCATAATTTGGTAAATTAAGAGAGCACATTGGACGCTAAAATAAACACAGTTAAACAGTCTTGGGATCATTTATATAATCAACAACAATTATGATGGGAAAGCATCATTGAATGCTATTTAATAATTAATCATATATAATCATCATTTTCATAAAATCAGAATCAATTTGTGAATGAATGACTATCAAAATAAAAGAATAGTTGTATCCGACCCCCACCACCCTATTATATATATGGAGACAGTGTATTATTGTCATTATCAAAGGATTATGCATACACAACGCATGATGGCCATGCCTGATTACACACATAAGAACTAGCTGCAGCAATAAGTTGGCTCCATAGTACACACTTACCAACAAAACACAACAACGTACATATTTACATGTAGGGTTGTAATCAAGCCGAGTATATCATAGTTCGGACTTGACTTGGTATAATTATTAGTTGTTCATGTTCGGCTTGAGCTTGTGTCGAGCTTTCATATATTGTTCAAGCTTGACTTATTTAAAATTTTCAATGTTTGAACTTGATTTGTTTATAAGAAGTGAACGAGTATTTAAACGAGCTAAAAATTCAAATGAGTATCTAAATTTTCTTAAAAGAAATCAATAAATAATTTTACAAATTTGATCACAACTATTAATTTATTGATTAGAACTCTAAACCCTATAATATCTTAAATCTCATTTCTCCTCCATTTTGCCATAAATCCCTTACTTAAGAGGTTGTTTAGTAGAATGATTTGTATAGCATTTAAGCATGATTTAACCTAAATCCTGCAAAACAACTAAAAATGACAACTTTAAAACCTACATAAACTTAATATCTGAGCATTTATATATCATATATGATACGAGCTATCAGCAAATAGTTAATATTCTAGTTACTTAAATTTTATTTAAATAATATATTATATATGATACGAGATATCATCGAGCTTAATATCCAGTACTTAACAAGTTACTTGTTGAACAACAAACGAGTTGTTCGTGAATATAAATAAACAAGTTCGACTATGTTCATGTTTAGTTCATTTAAGCTTCAACTTTTTAAAAATTGTTCAAGCTTGATTATTTACTAATTTGAACGAGCATGATTGAGTCTTAATCGAGCCTAGTTTGAGTTGTTCAAAGAGTGCATTGCTTCACTTATAGCCTTATATACACGGCATAAAGCAACAAAATTTGAAGTTTAAACATGTCTGCTTAAACAAAGAACCAATTTCAACCACAAGCAAAACATCGACCCACACAAAGAACAAATGCCACAAAACAAACTGAAACAAAAAAAATGTGAGAGCAGCCTCAACCACCACTACATGCACCTAACTTTCAAACAAAATAAGATTTAAGCACTTTGAGGAATTATACTAAGAACACACCTGCTTTATCCATGACATCAATAAAGCCATCTTTCTTTATTCTTTGAATGAAATCTTTCCCCAGACGTCCTTCAAGACCTCTTTTTAATGTAAAGCAGCCAGAAACATTAATGATCAAAGGGGCATCATTATGCATAGATGCATAGAAAAGAACCACATTTCCCCCTGTTGAAACTTCGTTAGTTGTGCTTCAAAACATTAAATTCTGAGAAGATTGAATGGCAAGGAACTTGCAGATAACATTTTGGTAAGCAATTTGTAAGTTATTAGGCAGCCAAGTTGTAACAAACATAAATGTTGCTGATACACATTAAAAATACTTGGCCACACAATAGAAGACAATGCAATTTCGGCTAATAATCAAACAACATATAACAAAGATCATTATCTAGATCTAATCAACTTTTCAGCATGTACAATGTATATATGCAGCCTACATAGACGCAGTCTATGCTCTATTTGCAGTATTTCTAGTCAGTTTCAGACCTCAGATAAGAACACTGAATTGAAATGGCAGCACTTGCATTAGCAATTCGATTTATTGTATATATGCGAAGTAAAAGACCACTAGTAAATGCAAAAAGATATTAAAAAACTAAAAAAGAAATATTCAGTACAAGCTAGAAGAGTCGTGAACACATAGCTATTATTTAATTCATGCATTAAATCTTTGTTTGACTACTGAAACAGACGTTAAATGTGAAGAGAAAGGATCCAAAAGGCACAAAAACGAACCTATCAAAGCTATTCTTGAAAGAATTTCAAGCCAGAAGGGTCAGATGTTTCAGTTGTTTTATGAGTAAACTGTCTCTGCCTGATTTATTCGCCGGTTCTCTGCTTAAAATCTAAATGCCGAACAGAAACCCAAATTTCTTCCCTTTGCTAGCATGCTCCCTCTCTTGGCTGACAACACACAATAGCTTCTCCCGATGAATTCATCTTTGCTCTACTCAATCTCTTCCTCAAATCTAAGGTAAAAACTCATTTTACATGGTGCAGCAATGTTTTTCAAAGTTTTTTGTCCGTTAATTTAAAAGATTTAGGGTTTTAATTCTTTTGGAAAAATACGCAAAGAAAGCATAAATTTCACAGTGATGTGTTCAGGGTTTAGGTTAACTTCAACATCTTGTCTCATTTTCTTCAGCCTCAAAACCAGCAAGAAAAAAGCCTAGAAGTTAGAAGCCCAAACTAAAGGGGTCAAATTTACATATGAACCACAATTATTTCTGATTTACATTTCTAACATCTAACATTGCTATAATACACTTATATCAAAATGTGCATTTCACTTTTGAAATTTAATAAAACAGTAGATTTAATGTGATGTTAAAGATTTCAGTGTTATGAATGTAAATATTAATGTTAAGGTGTAAGATATATAAATATCTAAGAATTGTGTGGTATGTATGGGTGTAAATGAGTCGGCTTGAGCTCGAGCTTATTTACTAAATGAAGTTCAAGCACAAACTCGATCTTACTCCTGCTAGTTCGAGATGACTCGTATGTCAACTGGTTTATTGTGAAAGAAAATAATATTAATTCAAACTAATATTATTATAAAATGGAAAATAGACAAGTTGGCTCATGAGCTGAGTTGACTCAGGGCTACCTTGAGCTTTGGCTTGTTAGCTCATCAAGCTTGTATCTTGAGCCACTTATTGAACCAAGCCCGAGCCACCTACTATACCCTTAATGATATGTATGTAAATGCCTTTTAGCATATGATTACAATTTTGTATAGGTTTAGGTAGGGTTTGCAAAATGTGCATGGATCACTCTACATAGGATTAATTTAATGAAGATTTATATAGAAATCACTCAATTTATATGTTTCATTTCACTTTATAAAAGTTAAAATAATAATACTTTCTTTGCGATATAAAAGTTTGGGTTGTCTAAATGTGAAAGGTAAAGTTTAAGTTTTAGATATCTAAATACATGGGAATTGAGTGGTATTTATGTAAATGCCCTTTACATTTTTGGTTTAGATATAAGTATGCAAGTTTAGGTGTTAGATGTGATTGATCAGTGTCGCCACCAGCCCGACCGATCAGTCAACCACTTTGCATTTGATATGCTGCATTCATAGTATGCTTTTCAGATTGCCAGCATTAGCACGTCCACACCTGAATATCGTTGTGCACTCAGGAGCATATACCCTCATAAGTTCATGACGAGTAAGTGTGCCTCCCAACGACACTTTACTCTACATCCACTTTATGGCATCCTAGGTCACTTACCACCACATCACAAGTGGTCTGCACTTTCACTTGTGCACCCCTGCATGCCTACCTTGCATGACATCCTGAATGTTCATGACCTGTATACATGAAGTTGTTTGCATTCGGATTTGTGTCCTCATACACTTATCGCACTCACATTGACACTCCATGTGAATGGATGGCTTGCCACCAACCCCATCCATTACGTAATCCTCTCCAATGAGAATTACATTTCTTCAACTCCTACTACACCACTTCGGACTGTTGTAGACATCCTCCCAAGTAAATATCTCCTTGGCACACTCACCTATGATTTACTGTCTCCTCAACACACTCATCACTAAGTCACTACCTCCTCGACACACTCAGTCCCGAGTCATTACCTTCTCAGCACACTCATCCTCGCTTGTGTTATATCTTTTGCATGCATCACTCTACTTGGTCGGTGTATTCTTCATTAGTGTATGCCACCAAATACTAGTGGCGAATGTTTTCCATCTTTCGATCATTCCTACTCTGTTAGGATGATCACATTACATTGGATCACTTTGCATTTGTGCATGCATTTCTGGTTGTCTCGACGACGAATCTGGCTCGTTAGCTGAGTGATCCGTTGCTGGCAACGATGAGGTAGCGAGTTTTGCCCACGGGAATGCCTTGGCGGACAATACTAGCTACCATGGTGTGGCATATGTTATGCTAAGATTCCAATGATTCTAATAGTTGTCACTTAGGCTTTTCCTTCATTATATCCTATTTTTAAAAGTATAAAAATCTATATTTTTACTAATTTTATACATCATATTTTCAAAACTTACTTTGATACTACTTGTATATTTAGCTTAGACCGTATATGAGGCCAATTTTTTTTTTCAAAAGCTTTTTCGCAAAACCTGCATCTAGTGGCACCTCTTAGAATATTTGGTTCCTTAAGATGGGGCCAGAGACGGCGACCCTGTCAAAACAAATGTCAGTCTTCTTACTTAACCCTGCACTCACTTAGATGTTGTGATAGGGCACTACACTTTAGATGGTGTGTTAGGCTAAAAACTAGGATGATCGATAGTCATTTTCGATGGCCTGGCTATAATTCTCAGTGGATTTGGTTGTATTAGCCAGGCATCATCTTTTGTGCTTTTGGTGTGCTTGCACGTTTACCAATTTGGAGATATGTGCAGTAGTATATTAGGTCGGTCTTCTTGCAGGGAGCCATGCCTAAATGCACACACACGTGTAATAGGGAGGAGCAAGTAATGATTATGACTAACTATTTTCTGCAAGCATTGCTAAACTCCTCCTGTCAGGCATGGCTCATATGTGTTGCATGTGGATAGAATTTGATGCTAACATTATTTTCATGCAGGTCGAGTCTTTTTTTTCTTTTATCATGTATTTAATAGAGTCCTTAGGATCGAGACTGTATCGAAAATAAGGTACGGGCATGGGTTTTGAAACACATGACACATTGAGTCACGTCACAAGGGAACGGGAGCAGCAGGCTCGTGTCTCATACCTTAAGACCAAATTCATATTCTTGTATAGAAGTGGGACCACGTGTGTATTTATGTAGTGTCTGGCCATCTTTCCTGCTTTCTTGGGATATATCTGCGACCCAACGACACCAGTTTGTTCTATATTTTTGTTTGACGTTTTCTTTACTTTTTGTATTGCATGCTTGTGTGCTTGAAATTGGTTTCGCCCTTTTACCTTGTGCTTTTGTTTGGAAATCATGCGGATCATTTAGGCTCTTTAGAACATATAATTGTAAACTTTTTACAAAAATCCTAAAAAAATTCAAGACTAATCAAAATTTAGGATTAAAAAATTCAAGATTTTTCAAAATATGTTTTTACTTTCCTACATGGCCTTTGAGTTGGATTTTAAATGAGTTGTGTAGTATGGTCTCACCCAAGTCATAAATAATAGGGCCTACACGCTTAGGACTTATTAGACACCTACATAATATTATATGTCCCGAGGAGAAATACTCGTGCTTCTCCAACTTGACTGACCCAATATAGAATTCTACTCGAGTGATTGTCTAGTATGTTTAGGGTGGTAGAGACTTCCCTGACCCAGACGGGGCATAAGTTCTATGTTGAGAGTGTTTCCAACTTTGTAGTTGGACCTCTCATCTCTTTTCCACTCCAGCGATATCTTCATCACTTTAACTGGTATAAGTCTCACCTCTACTCTTCTTACCTACATAAGAGATCATAGGATTTAGAGTTTCCTTCTCTTTGTCTTAAGGCTACCAAGATCCCCTTGTACAATTCAATTTACGGATTGCTGACAAGGGATCTCCGGTTGTTTTGGGTAAACTACATTCACGACCAAGTAAAATACCCGATTAGAATTACTTTACCTTTATTTTGCTCCCTCCTTAAGCCCTGTCGCCCCTTTTGATGCTTCATCGATGTCTTCTCATAAGCTTAGATTGCAGATAGGCCGCCTCCCATTTGGGATACGATGATTCACCCTCTGCCCTAATGGTTTTGTTTGGTTTTGAAATCATAATGTAGATCCTACAAGTCAATCGGGTTATTTTACGGGCCTCATGTGTCGATGAGTCGCTACCCATTTGGGATGTGAGAGACTCGTTTTCTGCCCTGTGACTTTGCGAGAGCTTTAAATGCCACGAGATATTCCTATGAGCTAACACTCCATTGTGATACTCTGTACTAATCGTCACCAAAATGTAAGCAGGACTCATCTAATCGAGAGCATTCTTGGGCACTCCCAAAGATGTGATTAACCAAGGGAATACTTTCCCTTAGGAGTTGGTCTTGACCCCAGAACAAGCATACGAGCTTGAATCTCTGATTGTGGGTTGTTTTTATAGGGTCTTCTTCGTGAATATGTTTCAAAGCCTTCTCGATCCGACCTATTTTGAACGTACGCTCATGTATCATCACACGAAATTTAGCTTACAAAAGTTATCCATGTTTTTTCACTCATTTGCCTTCATTATCGTATGTCCTTACCTTCTGATTACTCTCTTCTTCAGATCATTTATATGATCTACAAAAGAGATTTATTCAAAAATAGGAATTATATGAAGATTGACAAGTTGGCGACTCCTTTCAAAATAAAAGAGAGAAAGTGAATGAAAACAATTATCAATTGGATGCTTCCTACAAATGCACACAATTAATCCAATTAATCATAGTTGACATCGAATCTTCTATTTTAGTAGTTACTTGAAATGATCTAAATTTGAGTTGAGTCAAAGATGTAGTGTGAGCCTAAACACTTCAACCCATTATATTTTAAATAAAGGTATTGTGAAATTTCAAATTTCGCTAAAATCTCTCCATAAATAACTAGTTAAATCCCAACTTGATCTACCCAAAACTATCGTGAAACCTAATTCAACTTAGAAAGATCAAAGTTAACATATCTAAACAAAAAATTACGAGAATCAACTCTTAAATATAAATATAATACAAGAAAGAAAACACAATCAAATATTTACAACTTTGAGTTTAGTTTTGACATTTGCTAAAAAATCTCAAATGCCAAAAACATGAGATTAAATGGATGAAATCTCAAATAAGTAACTTTATAAGGTAGAGAATGAGTATTACCTTCGATTACACAAAGAAAATGAGAAGAATGAAGCCTTAAATAGACGAATCGAGTGGGCTACGACAAAGTCTTTATCGGTCGAGAGGGAGAGCACGTGAGGGAGAAGAAATGAGATTATCTACTATCAGGTTCGATATATAACAAACATAGACAGACTAACCTGTCGCCTTGTCCGTCAGAAACTTTTATGACTGAATTTCTTTCGGTAAAGCCATCGGAGACAACTAACAGATGAAACTATCGATTTTCCATCAAATTTTCACTCTAACAAACTTGTATTATGCGATAATAACATAAAAATGGTTGGTTTTCTCATTGGTTTGGATAGTTTTCCTATAGTGATGAGACCTATATAATCACTTTCTGGAATTATATGCAACTTAAGCATGCCTTGCAATGTCCCCCGTCAACATCATAGAATATCTATGATTGAAGTGCTTCTATGCTTATTCATATGTTGGATGACACGAAGAACTTAATTCACCCCATCTTTTTTTATGTCATCTCATATGTTTAGCAGTACATTTAAAAGATATATCTTTGAAGATATGAAATGATTAGCAGATAAAAAACACGTTTGTACGAAATTTCTTTCTATTTTCATTTTTTTCGGCTCTATAATTTTAATCTTGCACCTTCACAAAATTTTACATTCAATCTTTCTTATATCATTCTTATAGTATAACATGCAGTCATTGACATAACAATTTATTTTCTCTAAAGTCAAATAAAATTTAGACACTAATTTTTAAAGAAATAAAAATCTTTTGGCACTAAGTTCTACTTTGGGTTAGTCTTTTTTAATAATTATGTACTCTCATAAAAATATCATGGGGCATATTAGACTCAGTTTTGATGCTCACAATAACCGTTGCAAGACATTTGATAGTTCGTAAAATTTCTAATCTTTTATGTTTGATGACTCATTCTTCACTTTACCAACAAACTAAACTTTTATTACATTAAATACTATTTCTACATATCTACTAAAATCATATTCATTTGGAGAAGCAGAGCTTGTTGAAGCACTAGCAAGATAATCAATATTTGGTTTATACTCAGCATGTGAAGTTCATAACTAATACTTTGGTTGAAATCTCGCATATTGACATCGAAACTTATCCTCTGAAAAGTTGATAAATAATTGAGATGATGTTTGCATGAAATACTCAACACCATTCGAGACTCTTAAGTAATTTTTTTTTACCCGAATGCAATCTATTATACATCTATGATGTTTCATTCTGAATATCCACAAGAGACCTATAAATGTGAGAATAAAGGTCTAAAGATGGTTACAACTAATATGATGATATGTGAAGATAAGAATACCTTAATATGAACAGCTTATTTAACTAAGTTTAATACAAAGTTATGTAATTGGTACACTATACTAAGATAAATAACACAATGTAAATGCCTTAGCAGCTCCATGTGCACATCCTAAAAATTATATTTGATTACAAAGCCAATGATTATTTTATATGTTATTTGATAGCACATGACATGGGAATTTATTATATGATTGATTGTAATCTTCTAAATGAGATCTCATGCAACATGCTTGAATACACATATACCGTCAATTTCAAGGTCTCGTTCAAACATCATTTCAAACTTAGGAGAGTTATCAACTAAATGCTTCCTGCCAATATACAAAATTAATCCAACTAATCATATTTGACACCGAATCTTTTATTTTAGTAGTTACTTTAAATGATCTAAATTTGAGTCGAGTCAAAAAAAAAAGTGTTTGTGCCTAAATGATTCAACTCGTTATATTTTAAATCAAGGAGTTGTGAAATTTCAAATCTCGCTAAAATCTCTCCATAAATAATTAATCAAATCTCAGCTTGACCTAACCAAAACTATTGTGAAAGCTAATTCAACTTAGAACGAACCCTAATCCAAGTTAACACATTAAAAAAAAAATTACAAGAATCAACTCTCAAAAAAAAATATAATACAAGAAACAAAGCACAATCAAATGTTTAACAATTTTGAGGTTAGTTTTGACATTTGCTAAGAAATCTCAAATGCCTAAAACATGAGATGTAATGGATGAAATCACAAATAAGTAATTTTATAAGGTAGAGATTGAGTATTACCTTTGATTACACAATGAAAATGAGGAGAATAAAGGCCTAAATTGACGAATCGAGTGGGCTACAACAGTCTTTATCAGTCGAGATCATGTGAGGAAGAAGAAAGAAATAAGAGTATTGGTTGTCAGATTTGATATATAACAGAAATCGACAGACTAACTAGCAGCCTTGTCCATCAAAAACTTGTATGACTGAAAGAAAAAACTTTTATGACTGAATTTCTTTCGATAAAGTTGTCGGAGAACTAACGGATAATCAACTGATTTTCCATCAAAATTTCACTCCGAAAACTTATATTATGTCAATAATAACAAAAAAAAATTGTTGGTTATTTTCGCTGGTTTGGATAGGTTTTTCTGTGGTAACGAGAGTTGTATGATCTACAACACAAGCATGCCTGATAATGTCCCCCCATCAACATCATACAATATATACTAGGTTGATTGCATTCAATGGCCAAGGACCCATGCTCAATCCTAATGGTTACTAATCAAATTTGACATAGAGTGCAAGTTAATATTCATAAATTAGATCACCTCAATAAGTTTGCAAAGGTACTACAGGATCCCCATAACAAGACTAATCTTGAGGCTATGAATTCTCATTCTTAAATTTGTGGGTCCCATCAATTTGCTTTTTCAATATTCAGAGTCATAAGAACAACTTTAAAATTTTACTTGCCCTCAAGGATGCCAGTCCTACTGCTGGGTATTGTCATAAATGTACGTCAGAAATCAACTGACAAGGTAATACAAACTTAATTTGCGTGTTAAATGAAAGCTTAATTGTTGGGTCTTCCCACATATGAAAGGCTCAGCTTTGATCTAGTATGTAAAAATGTTACAAGCTGCCAAATAACGATGTAGGTTAGCTTCCATGCTAATAAGTCTGTCAAGAAAACTTACGCCAACTAATAAGCCGATAAATCAAATAAATTATAAACAAATCAATCAAAACCCAATGTACCCTAGACATACTTCCTTGAGTCAAACTAGAATTCATGGACAGCGAATGGGTTATGTTAAGCTTCTAAGTCCTTATCAAACACATCTACAAACTTTAAAGTTTAAGTGGAAATTTTTATGTCCCTCTAAATCATTTAATCAAGCTGAATATTGAAAGAATGCATATGGAATTTTATTAATAATTAAAAAAGAAATACAAAGAATGCCATTTAGGCATTTAGATGAGATCTATCAAAATAAACAAAAAATAAAAATAAAAAGAAGAGCATGAGATCTATCTTTATCTCCACAAAAAAGCCACTCAGTAAAAACACATGTGCACAATAATATATTGCTTTATTCTTTTTCTCTATGAACATGTTGAAAAAGCTCGTCTAAAAAGTACATATTTGACATGCATTTTCACCCATAGCCTACTCGAGATACCTAAGATGAGATAACTCATAGTTATTAAACAAGCATTTCGACATTGCAACTTAAATTCCCCGGATATTCGCAAAATGAATTCGCTAACATAAATAATAAATATGAGACTAAAATAAGCCTAAGAGTGATCTCCCATGATTCGGTAGGAATAATTAAATGTAGGACTTGATGCTCATAAGAAGTATTAATCCTTGATCTAAATAGACCCCAAATCCAACCTCAAAAACAAACCTTAACTAAGTCAATCCAAGTTAAAGAAATTAGTCATGTGTTCTCACGTCATTCAAGGACACGAATTTTCCTCCAGTGCTTACATTTAAAGCAAAAAATTTAACCAATCAAACAAAAAAAAAAACTAATTTTTAGTTTTATCAAAAGCTATATTACTACATTACTACATGAAACTTGTTGTAGTTCCCACAAAAAAAGCCAAACTAAAAATGTAATTTGGATCTGAAGTGTCTCACTAAATACCAAAAAATTGACGTTATTGATAAAATTTTTGAGACCATTTAAATGCCTTTTCAAAAAAGCAAAGAATATTATGGAACTAACTCATTATATATACACACCCACTCACACACGTGTGTGTGGTTCAATAAGTAACATAATTGGAGATCAACACCATGAATTTAAAAATTAGTCAACTAAAATATAAATTTCATGAGTTGAATCATTGTGTATAAATAACTACAAGAAGATCAAGCATTTAGAAACTTTTCATCTACTATTTTAATTGACTTTGGGTCTTATCCTTCACATACAATGAAAAAGGCCATATAGTAAAGCCATATTGTGGGATAGAACATTTATAAATCAAGTATATGTAAGTTCAATCGTATCAACGATATAACTAGCAACTGACCTTTACTAAGCCCGCAAATAGCACAAATTTTGAAGTTTTTCTCGGAAAAATATAGCACCATAGCTAGTAAATCATCTGCTTCCTTGCGAAAATCTCCAAATTTAAGTTCACCTTCACTTTCCCTAGAGAGCATAGTATCACTCAAAAAGTCAAAGTAGATACACTTGTATGGCAAAATTAAAATCAAAATTAACCAAAGTTAGAAAAAATGTATAATACATAAGAACATAAGAAGCCGACATTAAAAGCTAGAAAGATCTCATTATTTTATAACTAGGACACAAACAAGAAGAAATAAGCTTGTATAGAAGGCATAATCATCTTCAAATAGTCATTTACTTCAATACAAATAATCTGTACTATATGAATTTTTCAAGGTTTTTTCTGGAATAACACTATTAAAAATTCATATATATATATGCAAAACACAATCAACTAAACTTGATAAAATGCATAAACTTCACGTATTGCGGAAGAAAGCCTCAAATCCAGATTATCATTTATGCTAACTGCTAAGGCTTAATATGCTTTGAACTGACCAAGGAAAGATGAGTTGTTAATCATAAATTCATTATACAGTATCTACAACAAATTTTAGGAATGCCCAAAAGCAAATATGGTAGCATGACAGATCAGCATCAAAAGTTGTAGCAATCTAAGGACACAATTGGATTGATTGTTTTTGTAAGTTTTTTTTTTTTTTTTTTTTTTTTTTTTTTGACTCGAACAAAGATCATAATCACTAAAATATTCTAATTATTCCCATTTATATATATAATAGCATATTGAAGACTAAAAAAAAGAGTAGAATTTAATCTATTGATATTGGAGTTAACCCAACCCACAATAGAAAAATCAAATATTACTACTAAAAAAAAAATTCATAGTTATGAACAAACACACTTGAAAGAAAAGTAGCAACAAACACGACAAAAACTAACACTAAGACTCAATCTATGGGTGGTGGAGGTCAACTAGGTGGTTGGGGAGCAGAGATAGATGACTGAAATGGGTAATAGGTGGTTGGAACAACAAAAAGGAAGCCCTGAAATCGTGTTGGAAGCAAGTGGAGGGCTGAGATAGTGAGGGCAGCAAATAGGGTGGCAAGAGGAACGGCGAGGCATGAATAGAAAGGCTGGAACAGCCAACGGAAAGCAGTAAGACAACAAGATTGTAATTTTTCCGATGACGACAGGGAAGGGATGAAGCGGGGGACTGCTCCACAGCAAGATTCAACAAGGTAGTTGTCTGGGGAGGTAGTAATGAGCAAGAAGGTCCAGAATTGGAAGACTATAGTGAAAAAACAAACGATTATTGTTTGGGGCAGTTGTAGCGATGGAGGATGGTTGGGAGCGTCGTAAGAAAGATGCAGAAGGGGGTAGGGGAAGATAATCACCACCTTGGAAAGAGATACAGCTGGAGCGCCATCCAATCTCTCAAATACAACCCTCGAAGGGAGGAATGGACATCGGTGGTTGTCTTAAACAAACTCACGCCAAAAACTAAACCCAGAACATCAAGAATACAAATATATAGAATACTCCGTTCCTCATTAAGAGAGAATTTTGTCATTTTGACATTTTTAATTAATTGAATGTGACTCATAAAGGAGACCCTAGTCAAAATAAAGGAATTCAAACTAGAATTTAAAGGCGGAGCTATGAAGAGGGCAATAGAGGGCTCTAAAGAATGACTTATCAAAACTAAATTCTACAGCACAACAAAGTAATGTTATAATATATGCAATAAGATTAGAACAATTTTGTATTGAGTAGTATTTGTTATTATTATACCAAAGAAATGAGGCTTATTTCATCCTCATTCGAGCAACTAGCCTATGCTTGTGAGTTTCCAGACAATATACCACTGCAATAGAAGAATTATTCCTTTGCGGTAATTACCGCGAAGTAATAAACAATCTTCATTTGCATGGACGGTTGAAGAAGATTGTTTAGCATTATATGTTTGAATTAGTGACTTAATTTGATGAGTTTTGTCATCAATATTAAGTCCGGTCCATCATTTGAGTAGAAGTATCTTTGAGAAAATGATGGTTAGATGTATCTTTGCCTAGGGTTATAGTCCAAACCCAAACATAAGGAATTTTGCAATTGTGAAAAAATAAACCAAATTTTGGTCCTGCAATATTTTTTAAGAACTAATGCTTTTCATTTTGGGAGAAGCCTCAACCCATTCTTTATAATAATTTTCGAGAACTTATTCTTCATGTTATTAGCATTTTTCAAGGGCTATTTTGTATGTTTTGTGAGCAATTTTAATAAATATTTTTCTGGTTGTTTTTCTTTGTCACATTTATTTGGTTTATTTAATTGAAACAAAGATTTGATTTTGATGATAAAACTTATATATCTAATAGTAATAAATTTGATTTGATGATAAGACATATTTTTTACATCTGATAGCCTATGTTAGTATCTAATATTTCTTTAAAAATGTATTTTTAATATTGCATGAAGAAAATATTTGAATAACTATTGTTTGATATTAGAAAAATGTTTGCATCTCTCTTGTGCATAATTTATATACTTTATTTAGTATATTTGCTTTTCTTCTTAAAATTATTTGAGATATTTTTTATTTCAAATAAAAATTACGTATTAGCTTACTTTCAATAGGGGAGGAATTTCTCAAGCATGTTAATTCTTAATTATTTGTTCACATATTCAATGTACTTATGTTTTTAATAGACGGGAGAACATTCATATTGATTTGCAATTCGCTAAAATTTAACAAAACCACCAACTAAAGAAAAAATTTGTACATTAAGAAGTATGTTTGACATGTTTGATTCTACTTTTCAAAATAATGATTTTTTACATCATTTTTTTTTTCAATTCATTTATAGAAGTATGTATGTTGCTATTTACATTAGTTTTCACATGTATATATTTAGGTTACCACACTTGAGATCTGAATCTGTCTTGTTTATTTTTATTTTTAAATTAAAACAACACTATTAATAAATTAGAACTTTTAAGAAAATAACATGAACTAGTTTTCATGATCATGTAGGAAAAGAAAACACATCCAGTTAACAATAACACACATTGCAAGAAGATAATATTTGAAACCTTTTTCCAAAGAAACTTACCCATTTCCAGAAAAATCAAAGTGCAAGGCGCTTATGCCTTCTCTTGTTAATGCAGAAATGATATTAATAAACTGTATGTCATCCTGAAATAGTAAGATTCAAAAACATAATATTGTCACTAGCGGGTTACTAACTAAAGAAAATAAAAATAAAAATAAAAATAAAACAACGAAAATAAATACAAAAAAAAATATAAGGCGCAATTGCCTTCTTGAACTTTACATGCAGATATGTAGCATATTTCTTATATTTCTTGTGGCTTGTTTGGCAATTAATAAAAGCACGCTTTCAAGAATTCTTAGGTTTTGTTTGCATGGATTTATGACTTATTTCAAATAAAAAAAATTTTAGACTAAATTTTAGGATACTGTGTAATATAAATTATAAGAAATTTCTTTTGTCAAGAAAATCTGAATGTGTGTTAAGATCTCTGGTTAGACTCAGTAAAAGAAGAAGTAAAACTCAATTATGGATAAGATTGAGGTGATCTACTGGTTAAATTATCTATTATTCCTTCAAAACAAACAAAAAAGGAAAATAAATTTACCACACAATCTCTCCTCCAACCAAACAAGTGGATCAAAGCTAATTTTAATTCAATTCATGAATCATTTCCATTTACATTTTAAATTTCATTTCTTCTAATTCAATTCCTTTAAACAAACAAAGCCCCAAGGAGAAGAAAACAACCTGGGATATGAGGTTAAATATCCTAAGGACGTTAAATATTCTAAGAACACAATCCATCGAGTCATTAGAAAAAAAAATTAGTCAATCTTAAGCAAGCTAATATCATACATGAGAAAGAACAGAAAAAATTAGTCAATCTTAAGCAAAGCTAATATCATACATGAGAAAGAACAGAAAAAATTAGGAGCCATTTGGACGAGTTTTATTTAGTTTTTGTATTTTTTATTGATTTTTTTTCCTTTTTATTTTATTTAGTTTATGTTTTGACAAATAATAAAAGAACATATGATATTTTAAAAAGAATAGAACTACTCTTCTAGCCATCAAATCTATAAGCTTCTGCAACTCTTTATACTTGGCTGACTGTATCCTATAAATTGACTGGTGGGTAGCACTAATCCTAGAAAGATGTATATGACATTGAATCTCTCGTATGGTTGACAATCTAGGTGGCAGGCTGTCAGTAAGAATATCCTAACACTCCAATAAAGATCGCATTGCTTGCACATTAGCTCCTCCATATCACTATCCTATGGCATCACCAAGGCCATTCGCACATGCCTCTCTCATAGCTCGTAGAAACGTGATATGAAATATTACAACTCATGTCTCTATTAGTGTGCTCATCACTATTGACTCATTTGAAAATAGTAATATGTGTATTTCTTCTTTAATAAACGAGACATTTTTGTGGCCATTATGAGGTGCACCCATGTCATACTAACACACCGACGCAAAAGGATATGACATGGACCCATAGACACGATATCACACCACAATCGATCATGCAGCTTATCTCCAATTAAAAAAACTCTATAAAGCATCTCTTATTGACACTGAACAAATTCCCCTTCTTCAAATGAGTCAAGAATATGATTAGGATTGCATTTGAGTAGTGAGCTCAATTTATCCATTATTTATGCATATACCACATTTTTACAACCCCTCAATCTATAATGATAATGTATAACTTCACTTTCACAATACAACGAATACAATAAATATTATGCCTTAACCACTACTGATCACTCTTAGGTTTGGTCTGGAGGCTCGCCTAACCACAAGCATCTTACTTTCAATTGTAGGTAGTTAGTACTCTTTAGTCACCTCTCTTGGATCTTGCTTCTCTACCTCCTCCAGTGTCCTTTACTCAGTAAAAAAATTACTCTCGTGTTCGAATAGTTAGATGCAACGTATCTGTATCCATGACACTTGAAACAGTTCTTGACTAGAAATTTTTCAGGAGTGTTGGTCCACTTAGTTCTCTTTTTCACCTGTATTGTTTCTCCTCGCGATGGACGTGTTTGGGGACTCTGGTCAATGTGCTCTTATTATTCAATCTAATGGCCGAAGTTCTAATACTATTGTATTGTCTCTTTATTTTCAGGGATAAGGTCTGAACAACATTTAATATCCAATAAGGCTGCAACTGCATCATCTTTTCAATGGACGATCTCAACCCTAAAAAAACAAGGGCTATGATATTCCCATATGGCTCCAGCATAAGCTGCTTAAACTCCGTGGTGTATTCTGTTATTGAGATGTATTCTATTGTAGGGGATAAAGTCTCAAGAAGAAGTCATGTCTGTAATATGTTGGCAAGTACTTCTGCTACATCCTACTTTTCATCTTATAATAGGTTGTAATTTTGCTTTTTCCCTCATACTAATGTAGGAGCTTCATTTTTTTCCACCACAAAAAAACACAGCTTTATCTTAATAGCAGTTCACTTTACTCTTCTTCCAGGTAAATGTCTCTTCACTCAAAAATTCATTCGACTATCTAGAGCCACTCGTGAATTCACATAGATCCATACGACTATTAAAATCCAATAAATTAACCTTTATTCAAAAATTACCCTTTCCACCTATAATCAATGCAAAATTAATGTGACAATGACTCTGAGTCACTTTGAGCTCTTGGTGAAAAGGGCTTTCTTCATCTCCAATGGGTGATCACTATTTGTTACTATAGGTGACTTCCTAACATTGGATCCTCTCAAATCAGTAAGCCTCCATTATAATTTGAGAATTTTTCATTGCATATCCTCTATGGTAAGCTCTGAAATACCTTCTTTAGAGTTTCTTCTTGGAGGTATAGTTTTTTTTCCCTTGCTTTAGAGTTTTGACTGATGCAGGATTGTGGATCAAAGGTTAGTCTAGTGTTTAGTTTTATGTGGTACGAGTCGGGATAGATTTTTTGTGGCAGTAGAATAGTTAATTTTTTAAAGTTTAGGATTATGACTAGAAATTGAGGTTTAGACGATTAAGAAATTGAGTTGGTATAAAACTTATATGTAGATTCTAAGTTTAGAAGCGAGAAAAATAAATCCGTAAAAAGTTAGAGTTTGTCAAACTCTAATGTCAAATGACACCGTTCTAAAGTTCCTAGAAGGTGTTTAAGTATCGTACTTAGTGGAGAGAGGTTGTAAAATGAAAAGAAGAAGAGAATATGTGAAATCAATGGTGATTGAAAAGAGACTGAAGAAACTTGGGCGGTTGTCCGGTCTGAAAACAGCAAGGTGAATATTGAAACGACGAGGTATGGATGACGAGGAGAATCCACCACATGCTTTCTACAAGATACAGATTCACCGCAACAAGAAAATTAGGTTTCAACTCTCCAAATAAGAGAAAACAAGGAGAACATCTACAAATAACATAAACCAAAGAAAAAATTTCCAAAATAGGGAATAACAACATATAAATTGTCTCACGCAAAAATTAAACCTAATTCAAATCAGAACAGCATAAAAAGGGGCCCACAAGGGTTGGTCCGATTCAATAGCGGGAAAATTCCCTCTACAAATCTCCCAAATTGGGTGTTTTTGCTCACCTTCCCATTACTGATTCTGCATATAAGGGATCACACGGTTAGCTCTTGCGTTAAGGCACTATTTACAGAAGGAGAGGAGAAAGAAAGAGTGGTCCAGGGTAGGGAAGAGCAAAATAGAGGAAAACATGATAAGTAAACAAAAAGATCCAGCGTATGTGATCATTCAACATTAGCTGCCTACTGCAAGACCTTGAATTAGAGAAAACTAAATATTCAAGAAACATAACATACTTCATATTTAATAAAATCCCGTAGTTCTCTATCAAGTTTTATCTCCTACGGGAAATGCAATAATGCACTAAGTTGCACAAACATCTAATTTGCTAAATTCCAGATTCTATTCCATAATTCAATCCTTCCTGTTGCAGATAAATTCTTAGAATAAGTTAAGCTCGCTAAGAAATTTTCTCGCTTCATTCATTAATTCAAATGATTTTGTCCTCAGTCCTGATACATGTATGTAGCTTTTTATCCGCAAAAAAGTGCAAAGACAACTCCAAAATGTTTTGGGAAGAACATATTTCCTAATTTTGAGGTGTCATGAAACATTTCAGAGCACAAATAAAAATCAAATTTAGTCTATTGCCAATATGAAACGAGAGGGAACAATATCACATAAAATAAAAGGCTATATATATGGCATAGCACAATAAATGCAATGCAATAGCCTAATAAACGAATATAGAATATCCAAAAAACATACCTTTGAGGCGTGGAATCCATGGCATAAGATCACTAGATTCTTTGATCCTGTAGAATGCAGCACACCTACAAGTTTCTCTCCATATTTATTTGAAATTTCAAACCTTTGTTTAGACGCTCCTGAAAAAAGACGGATAAAATTATTCTCATTTATGTCAAGATAACAAGAAACAAACGAATGTATTTACATAGGCTTCTACGTCTTAGAGTAAATGTAAAATAATCTTTACATCTTTAAGCTTTGAGGTGGATAAATAAATAAATACAATATATGAAATGGGCTTCAAGTCAAATCAAGTCAATTATGCAAAAGTCTAGACTTGCTCAAGAAAAAGAAATTTGAATTTGATGACTCCCTAGCCTAGTGAAATTATGTTTGCAAAGTTCAAATCCCAACTTGAAATGGCAAAAAGAAATTAAGCAAAGGTTTAATCAGAAAAGCAGAATTTCATTGCACCAAATTGTTGGGGTTGATATCTTCTGTGAGACCCCAAACGTTAGAAAAATATTGCATTAAAAATATATCCGCGTAATTGGGTATCTAAGTAGGATTGACACTTTTAAAAAAGACATATATCTGTGGAGAACATGTGTCAGACATAGGCAAGGCTCCAACACATATCCAACACTACAAAAAATATGTTCGAATTTTTTTCGAACCCAGACACACCTTGACACATCAGATACGTGCTTGACACGATTTAGGAAAGAAATAGACACAACAACTAGAAATTTGAAGTCGACTCCTCTCTCATCATGTCGAAGTTTTCTTTAACATTCATTGAAGTAGGGTCATTGAGGCCGAGAGTCAAAGATGCATCCAACATTCATCAATGCCTACCATTGACAATTCCCTCATTGTTCGTCGAAGCCAAACGTCAAAAGGTCCATCTTGGAGTCGTCGAATTTGAGCGTTGGAGTTCCAATTTGTTCATCGAAACCATAACTACACTTGCTAAAGCGGAGGTCGTAAGCTTCTTTACTGCAACTTGAGCAAGAGTCAAATCTATTCGTTGAAGCTGATCAAAATACCCTGCGACATTTGTGCCAAAGCTTCTATTTGTCGAAGTCGAATAAGTCAAAGCTATACTAGTTCTACAAGTGAGATTTTATATTTTTGTTGTGCTCTTTAATGAGTTAATAGTTATAAATATATATTTCATATATTTATAAAAATTAAATTTAAATTTAATTAATTGAACAAGATGTAATCATATGAAGCTGAAGAATTTCTTTTGAAATACATAATAGGTCTAATTTTGAAATAGTTGATTTTTTAAAGATGAGGTTTCATAATACAAAATTAAATTTTATTCTTGCATACTTTGTTTTATGACGTTTTTAGTAGAGAAAAATGAAAATATATATGTTTATATTAATAATTTATTAAATCTAAAAAAATATGTCCATTACGTGTTATGTCGAACTTTTTGCGAATATATTATGTTCATTTATCATGTTGGGTTGTATCTATATTCCCTTACATAAATTTGTGCTTCATGTTTGGGTATCATTAGGGATTTTTCTTTTTTTTCCTTATGGTATTCTCCTATATCCATATTTATTTGCCCTCTTACAGTCGATGAAGAAAAAATTGTTTTCTCTTAACATGACTACCAAGAAAAAAAACTTTAGTCGATTACTAAATTGATCTCATCTCTTATCCGAATAAAACTTTCATCTCATACCCTAGACGCCCCCACTCGCATGCACATACCTCTTGTCCATTTTCGTTGCCACATGCATGGCTTCTCATGTGCATGCTTGCACACAATCAACTGCTACACGATCTGCACATGCTACATTATTGCCCGATGCTCGCCGATGTTGTCACTACCTTTCTTTGTCACTTACAAACACTTCAAAGTATTGTTGCAACCCGCTGACATGCTTCCTAGTGTTACATCCATTACTACACCTTCACACACAGTGCATATCATTCTTACCATTGTTTGCACCTTGCCACACTAGTTGGATTATAGACTTAGCCCACCACCTAAAGCACTTCTTGCTATCTCTGTGGTGGTTGGCTGTCGGATAATCATTGAGGAGAAGATAAAGAAGAATGTTTGTAATGTGTAAATTGGTTCTTAAATGAGAACAATAGATGGTATCAGATAGGCATTGCTTGAGGAGAGTGATGAGATTAGAGATGGCTTCAGCAAGGGTTAAAATGAGTTCTAACTCTTGGCCTCGTACGATGAGGGGATGGCCAAATATGGAGGTGGAGTAAAGCCTAGAGAATTTTGGGATTTCTAGGGACTGGCCATCCCTAGATTTAAATTTAGGCTATAATAAAAAAAGGGACAGTGAAGAATAGACTCGCAGCCTGTACCAAGAAGGGATTAAGGAGTAGGGCGGTTGTGGCAAGGTTGGAAGGGTGCAGGGATGAGAAGAGATAACCATGCATCCTGTGAGAGAGGCTAGGTCAAGAGGAAGAGGAATAATTTAACCAAAATAACTTGCAAAAGGTTTTCAATAAAAAGAAATCACCTACTTATTAATCCATAGATACAACAAACAACTAAAGTTTGCAATAATTTTATTCAATATCGATTAGGATTATGGGAGGCTTATATTTATAGATCTACAAAACCTATATTATAAGCAAGGCGAGGTTGGGGGTTATCCAAAGCAATTTAATAAGTTTTGAACAAATTCTTATTATTTTATTCGCTAAAATGGTTAAAGGAGGCCGCCATTAAGGAAGAAGAGTGGCATTTAGTTTTCAGCAGAAGTTGAGATCTAAGAAGGAGAGTGAATGTATTCTAACTTCAATGTGCTTTAAACTTTGTATATGAATGATGAGGAAGATCTTCATGCTTGATACAAGACTCTTGTTAAAGCTTTATAAGGTTCGTCCAAAAGTTCTCCCACAAGTTGTTAATCAGTTGATAAACTAGATCACCTACAATAAGGTTGGTCCACAAGTTTCAAGACTTTATAATTCCTTCATAGGATTAAAGATTTTCTGCAACAAAAATAAGATTTGTAAGCATGTAAAATTCAAAAGAATAGATATTATATCGAATTTTCTGGTAATCTTGATTGGGTCACAAGCCCATAGCGAGGCTTTGTATATTTTGTGGTTGTTTGAAATGAACGAGAATTTAAACATAACCATTCTCACTATATTCTATTGATGAATGCTTATAACATGCATCTTTGGCATATTTATCATTGTCCCAATTTATCACCTCATATGTGCATAAAGAACATGAAAGTCACATAAAAAATAAATGCAATATCAAAAATGTATGAGATGGATTTAACAATATCGATTAGCCTTTTATAGCTATTAAAATTTTCAAAATGAGTTGCCTTCATGGGACTTTAACTATAACTATTATAAGGAAATTTAGAAATAGGTAAATGATGGTCTCAAGTATCTATAGTTTTACCCGCTAAGCATCGCAAATAATTACTTAAGATATTGGATAGTTAAACACATAAAAGCCATCATCTTGTTATTGTCAAAGAATTCATATGAATTTTCCACATCAATTATATGGGATGTAATCTAAACCGTCTACTTATCATCAATCAAATCCCTTATCCACTTTAAGACTTATTAAAAATTAAATAAGACTAAAAAACATAATTCTATGTATCCAAGTCATTGAGAATTTTATATCATTATATAATCTTTAAAACATTGAAGATATTACTATTTGAATGACGTTTTTTTGAATTATGGTGGTCATGCCCTTAATTCAGTAATAAACAAAAAAAAAAAAGATAATATATAGCCAAATTAGCAGAATTCTTACAAGACTTCTCTTTTGATATGAAACATAAATTTGAAAGAGAATAAATATTTTGTTTCTTTATTACATGTTAACATAGTGACTTCATCTTTAGAGTTTAGATGTCTAAATTTTTAGAAGAATAAAGAAAATTATAATCTTTTCCTGGATGTTCACATCATTTATCATGAACATCTAGATAACTCCATTTTTATGTGGAATATTGCTCCCTGTTAGGTGGCTCAGACCACCGAACATATGGGCCCCACAAGATCAATTTGTGGATGTTACTAGAGGGAGTTTCCTGTTTCAGTTTTATTCATTTTTATTTTGTTTCTCAATATTTTGTATGTATTTACTTTATTATTTATTTTGTATTTGGTAAGTTATAATAGCCTTTGTTTTGTTTGCCCTAGACATTCCCTATATAATGAGGGGAAAAGTTGTAATTTGGAAATGATGGAATAAGAGAAAATAGTTTCTTCACCTTACTTCATGGTATTAGAGCTCTAATTCGATTTCACGAGAGATAACATCGTTCATCCTTTTATTCCTTGTAGCATAAGTGTTTGGTCGTCTCTCCTGTATGCACGAACCGTGCTCTTGTCTTACAACAGGGCTTCAGGGATTGCAATCTATCCTCCATTCTCAATCTCTTGGTGGCTTGTCTTTTCTGTTCGACAAGTTCGCAGAAGATAGAAAACGGGATCACAACATACAAAGACCTCTTAGCTTCGTTTGTCTCTTTTGTGTGTGTGAGTCGCAGGCCTCGTTCAAATAGAATCATCTCCAAAGTTGTTCGATCCATTAAGCCTAGCTGCAGGCCCTCCTTTTGCCCTCTCCTACACCGGTCGAAGCCTCTCCAATGTCATCCAGCAGCCGGAATCCTCCCTGCAACTATCGGAATTCCTCCAGCTAGCATGCAAGCCCTCCTTTGCTCCTTATCATAGCTGTTGGACTCTTCTTTGCCACAAGCAGTAGCCAACTCCCTGATTCAGCCCTATACATGCATATGGTTTATGCAAAGTATGGAATGAAGTTGTCTAACTCTACTTCGGAGGTTAGTTATGAATCAGAGACCGGTAAATCTATCCAAACAGCCCCTGAATTCTTTATCGTCATCACAAACTATAAACTGAATGATCAGATCTTTATTCAATGAACTTAGTCTGTGTTTATGTACATTTGTGGAAAAGAAAATGAGAAACATCTCACAGAAGAGGGCACAATTCCTTAGCTCACTGGTCCTAACCATCTGTCATTAAGATCTAGGATCATCTGGTCATGTCATGATTGATCAATTTTATGACTACAAAAGTTTGAGAACATTTCTTACTTTACATGACAACACATGGGATTTGGGAAGCAAATCGTGAGACTTATTCTAGTACCAAAAACACTGCAGAATTGTTTAAGATTGAGAGAAAAATACATGAACTTAGACAAGAAGAGTTCAGTGCTATTTTGTAGTTCAAAACACTATCAAAGTATTGGTTGCAGTTAGATATGTATAATACATATGTATGGAAGTGCACTCAGCATGCTATAATATTTAATTAATAGTAGAGACGAAGAGGATGATGAAGTTCTCATTAGGTCTAAATAAGAACTTAGATGAAGTTAGAGGAAGAATCATAGAAATGAAGCCTCTCCCTACCACTAGAAAAGACTTTGCAGAAGCTAGAAGAGAATAAAATAGGAAGAAACTCATGATGGCAGGAAGTGACGGTCCATCTAGCACTGAAAGCTCCGCTGTGTACACGCATACCTCCTCACATGATTCAAAGCCAAAGTAAAATCGTCCTTTTGTGAACATTGCAAAAAAATTTGTCGCATAATGGACAAGCGCTGGAAACCACATTGAAAACCTGTAGTTTGGAAACCTAGATAAGGGAGGAAGGACAAAAACAATAAGACCCATGCTGCTACCTCTTCTGAAGGGTTTGTTAATCTCAGTCTCTTCACCAAGGAATAGTTGGCAGTGTTGAAAAAGTTTAACTAGCATGACTGGGAAGCCTACATGCTCAAGTATCTTTTCCACCATCCCCCTCCCATATTGAAAATCAAATTTTATTATGGCATATTCGTCTAAGTTGACTCAATTTTTATTATGTGCAAAGTTGTAAGTTGTACCCCCCCTCTTTCTATTAGTAAAAAATCAGAGTTTTATCAGTATGAAATCTGTCAATTGATTGAACATAATCGTAATGTATATCTTCTATCTCAGTACAAACCTTCTCAATTTTCTTTATCATCTACAGTGACATTTGGGGACTATCAAAATTAAAAATCATTAATGGAGGATGGTTTGTCTTCTTCATTAATGATCATACCACCTGGAAATACACAAATCTTTCAGTCCATCCATGACATGATTTACACTTAGTTTCAATGCAAAATTCAAATTCTCAAAATTAATAATACAAAAGAATACTTTAACTCGATCCTTAGACCTTACCTTGCAAAGAATATCATCATCCATGTAAGTTCTTATGTTGATACTCCATAACAAAATGAGATAGCTGAGAGGAAAAATAAACACATTCTCGAGATATTTAGGTCAATAATGCTTTCTCACAATATCCCAAAAAATTTTCAGGGAGATGTAATGCTCACAGTCACCTACCTCATTAATAAAATGTCAAACAGGGTCCTTGGTTCAATACCCCTCTCAATATTTTGAGGGAATATACCCTTATGTTAGAGCCTTCTCATCAATCTTCCTCTAAAAATATTTTTTTTGTCTCTTTTGTTCACATTCACCAGCCAAACCGTATAAATTTTACCCAAAATCATTGAATTTATATTCCTTGGTTATACTTTAAGCAAGGGGTATACAAGTGTTATTCTCCCACTATTAAAAAAATATAATCTCCATGGATGCTATTGTCATTGAAAAACAATCATACTACCCCAAATCTAAAATTTAGATGGAGAGTCTGGATTAATATTATGACGCTACTTCAGATACTGACACTTATCTTGAATCATCATAATCTATTATACTTCTCTCTAACCATCCTGTCTCCCAAGTTCTACCACTTGAGATATTCAACCTGAGATTGACAACAATAAAATGCACGATGAACTTCGTGTGTATATTAGGAGAAAGAAATTCATTGAACAAGATAAAGATATCATGCAACTACGAAACTGTTCATAACCAAACTTGAATTCGCACATCTCTGAAGTTCAAAGAGAGGTGGAATCCAGTATAGAAGACTAGGAAATTAGCATAAATTTTTCTATCAAGAAGTATGTTGCTTATGGGAAGTTATATCACCTTATAAAAATTTTATATCTAATCTTAATAGCATGCAAATACCTAAGTCTATTTATAAAACACTTCCACAGTGAAAAAGGTCAATTGAAGAGGAGATCCAAACACTTGATAAAACTAACACATGAACCCTTACAAATTTTTCTCTAGATGAAAGACCTGTTAGGTGCAAATGAGTGTTCAATGTCAAGTACAAAGCAAATGAAAGCAATAAGAGGTTCAAGGTTAGGTTGATGGCCAAAGGTTTTACTCATTCATATGGGATACACTATCAAGAAATCTTTGCACTAGTAGCCAAACGAAACACTGTAAGAGTTCTTTTTTCCTTGATAGTAAACAAAAAGTAAAAATTGCATCAATTGATACCAAAATTGCCTTTTTGAATGAAGAACTTGAGGAAGAAGTGTGTATGGAGATCCAACTGGGAAAGTTTGTATTTTGAAATAACTAATTTATAAACTAAGAAAGCCACTTTATGGCCTTAAACAATCTTCATAGGCTTGATTTGACAAGTTTTCCATGATTATGAAATCTAATGGGTACATTCAATGTCAAACTGATCATACATTGCTTATAAAACATACACAAAGAGTTAAGAAAGTTATATTCATTGTTTATATAGATGATATGATCCTAACAGGTGATGATGAAAAAGCTATTGAAAACATTAAGGAGGTTCTTGTCACTAAATTTGATATTAAGAATCTAAGAGCTATGAAATACTTTATGGGCATGAAAGTGGCCAGGTCCAAAATGAGAATTGTGATATCCCAAAGTACATCTTAGACCTACTAAAAGAGACAGGAATGTTGGGATTTAAACCTATTGAGACTCCTATGGATTTCAAAAAAAAATTAGATTCATGGGGAGAAAATACAGTAGCGAAAAAGGATAGATATTAAAGATTGGTGGGTCAGTTTATCTACCTATCACACACTATACCCAATATCGCTAACATTGTCAACATTGTGAGTTAATATATAAATAATTCAAATGAAGAACATTTGAAGATGGTTTACAAAATATTGAGGTTTCTTAAGAAAACTCCTAGTAGAGGGTTATTTTCTTAAGAAATCAGACAATTAGGAGGTAGAAGTTTAAACTGATATTGGTTGAGTAAGAGAGCTCACAGACAAAGGATCCACATCTGGGTATTATTTCTATGTACAAGGAAATCTTATCATAAGGAGAAGTGACAAACAACCACTAGTCTCTAAAAGTAGTGCATAATCTAACTACTTGGCACTTTGAGAATCCAAAAGTTACCAAATTAGCTGTGATGCTCCCCAATCTATCTCATAAAGGTGTTATGTGACATTCAAGCTGTCATTTTTATTGTAAAAAACCCTGTGCATAATGAAAAGATCAAACACATTGAGACTGATAGACATTTTATCTCTAAAAATGTCAATGGCAGCATTATTCAGTTAATCAACAATCCAACTCATTCTCAGATCGTTGATGTTTTTACACTAAATCCTTAACTCCAAGTAGCTTCAATGATTTGAATAACAAAATGGATCTTTACAACATCTATGACCCAGCTTGAGGTGAAGTTTGAAATTTTGTCCCTGTTGGGTGGCCCAGACCCCGTAGGCCACATGGGCCCCACATGATCAATTTGTAGAAGCTATTGGAGGGAGTTTCTTTATTTCAATATTATTTCTTTTTATTTTGTCTCTTACTATATTTTATGACTTTCCTTTATTATTTATTTTATTTTTGGTAAGTTGTGATAACCTTTATTTTGTTTGCCCTGGACATTCCCTATATAATAAAGGAAAAAGTTGTAATTTGAAAACGATGGAATAAGAGAAAATAGTCTCTGTCTTTTTTCAATTTGCTATCTCTTTCTTTATTAATATTTACCTATATGAAGACAAATAACTTTGCATGCATAGGAATTCCTTAAGAGAATTCCTAATTTATAAGTTTTACTAAATCGAGATAGTTGGAGATTTTAGAAAGGTATAAATATTAAATTTAATGGAAAACATATTTTACTATCCTTCACCTAGATTAATGTTGAGTGAAATATTACATATTGTTGCTCTCGTAACATGACCACAATTACAAAACAATGCACTAGCAATTAAAGCGCATTGTTTGGCACTTATAGACCTTGAGAAGAAATCATATCTTAAATTTACCTAGAACTCATGGGGAAAAAATAATTGCACCTTTGTTATTTTTAATAAATTTTCTAAAATGAATTATTTTCGCCATTATTCTTAAATTAAATGAATGTTCTACACCATGCTAAATTACTTTCAAGAAAATTGAAAGATTGCATGGATGTTAATCCACTATTATTTATAGTAAATAGGTTAGGTTTATATCTAGTTTTATAAACACTTCTATGACCATCAGGAACTTAATTTTAATTTTATTTTGTCTTTTATTCACAAATAGATGGTCATAGTATATTTAATAAAACCTTGAGCAATCTTTTAAGATGCATGGTAGATAACAATTTTGAAACTTAACAACTAAATATAAGCTCTTGAAGAACCTCTAGAAGCCTATTGATCTAGTTGACATTCCATCTCATACATTGTTTAATGTTGCATTCATATTTAAGCATTATCTCCATGACATGAAATGCAAATGTGTAATTAAAAAAAGACAGGAATGATAAATATGCTAAATTTGACAACAATAGAAACCCAAAAAAAGAATATAGTGAGGATGACTATGTTTTAATTTGCATTCATTTTGAATGCTATGCAACTATAAATTTTAAAAAAAGTTACATACAACGACTCGTGATATCTTCAAAATTCATTAAAAAATAAAACAAAAATGCTTGTTGCTCGAATTGCTTTCTAAAATGTTCATTATTCTTATCTTTAAAGTGGATGATATTTTACACAATAAATAAATTTTAGAACCTAGAGGCTTGCAAATACTAATTTTTCAATAATTTTTTACATCAAAAAATCCTTTCCAATAAATGATTTCTGATGAACCAAAATCCACAAAAAACTATAATTTCCTATGGATTTAATGGATTTTCCCACTGAAAAATCACCAGTTTCCTATAATAGAATAATTGTCTCCTTTTAAGGATACATGAATGACTAACGAAGACATGTAGAAGCTTATATAAAATCTCATGGACAGCCATGTTGATTTTTAACTCTATGGAGAAATTTTCTTTATGGTTCAATGGAGTTCATACAAAAAAACTCTCATATAAATTAGCCAACGACGTGATCACGAACAAAAAACACTACATTTAGCTTGAATATCAATATCATCAATAGGAACATTCCAAAACTCAAAGGAAAAGTATTTTGATCAAGCATGGTTGGCCACTCCATAAAGGATTAACAACATGAGCTAGAATTCAAGTGCAACACCTTTTCCAATCAAGCATGATCCCCCTTACCCCATGTCTAAGATACATATAATCAAAATCAAGAACACTATTATTCCAAAATTGCTTAGGCATATTTTGGATTATTTTTGTTGATTGGTTTTATTTTTGTTTTCAAAAACGACTTCTTCAAATATTTTTTTTAATAAATAAACTTACATTTAATACACTCAAAATAACTTTAAGATATTTTGAGAGTTTCAAAAAATAAGTATTTAGGCCACTACCCGCTGACCATTGGCCACCACCATAGTTCGTTGATAACCAGTCATTGTAGTTTTTACTGCATCAACAAACTCTACTGACAACCGGCATTATCACAATATAAATCAATTTATTTAATATTCCATAAAAATTAAAATATATTTTTAAGATATTAAACAGATTATTTAAATCAACATACTTAAACTAAAGTTGAACAATAAGCAAGCCCTACCTTCTACTCAAATATCATACTCACCACCAACCATGGCATATTGACCACTATAAATACCCACATTCAATAACATAATCTAAAGTTGAACAGGCCCCTGCCCATGCATCTCTCAATAAGTATTATTGGTGAATACATATTACACAGAAGAGAGAAGCCATGAATTTTTTTGCCCATATTCACTTATTTATACCATTAACTGGGATGCCAGTCATCCGTAATACATCTTGGAGAAGAATAACCCGGCAATTTCAATGCATCTACAGCATGTGACATAGCTATGGCTAGCTTGCTAAGTAGCTTCTAGTCTATTTCCATAATAACAAAAACCTTGAATCACAGGTATTAGCAGCATAAACCAACCGGAAGATGCTGAACAATTTATTCATATACAGGGCTTAACAAACTAAAGAAACAAAACAATTCATCATTAATGTGAATTTCGATCATTTATTTCTTCTCATAAAGTGATTAACAATTTTCATATAATATATACTTTCTTCACTCAAGCGGCCTGTTTCATATAACACAAAAGAAAAAAACATTTGCCGAACCTGTAAAGAACTACAAAAATCTGGCAAAGCTCTAATTTTCAATAATTTATCAAAAAATTTCAGATGAAGGGCAAGTAACTTTTCAGGTTTCCACTTCCACTTCTATCAGTGAAAGAATTCAGAGAAGAATTATCAAGAAATCAAGGAAAATGCCACCGCACATTCACAGGGATATCAAAAGGTATAATCCTGTTTGGATTCTGGCAGAAAATGTGCAAGTGAAACTCATTAGTCCCACAACCTTAAGTAAATTTATGCATTTTTCTAATAACTAAGGACCATAGGACTGTTCAGTCAAGGACCCTATACTAGACTTGAAATGTGCCAAGGGAGAGGGAAGGAGAAGGCCGAAACATACCGGAAGAAGACATCATCGATAGAAGCTTCACAGTATCACTCGCGATGAAGCCGAAACGAAGAAGAACTGATCCCGTGGAACTGCACGGATGGAAGGAGCTGTATTCAAATTTATAACGGAATTGACAAAGTTCAGGGGATTCCCACATGATGAGGTACGGATGAAATTTTCTTTTCAATTTATTATAATATATATTTTTTAAATAAATAATGTAAGTTTTTTATAATAATTTTATTAAATTTGCATTTATTTTAATATAATTTATATCCAAATATTATGATACATTTCTTTCAAATATATTGTTTAAATGAAAGTATTTATAGTTAAGTGAATTTTTCAGGATGAATTTTTAAATTGGGATGCTTAATAAGCATTATAGGCAATAGAAATCGAGATAAAACATATTAAACAATGGGAGCGAAACGTAACATTTATAATCCTCAAATAATAATTATATCAAAGTTTTCTAATAGAACTATTTTTCAGCCACACTATATTTACTAGATTTCACTCCAATATTTTATCAAAGCTATTTTTTTATATTATTTTGTTATCTTATGAATCCCTATAATTCATATATATATATATATATATGTATATATATATATGTATATATATGTATATATATATATATGTATATATATGTATATATATGTATATGTATATACATCTATATATTATATATATGTATATGTATATACATCTATATATTATATATATGTATATGTATATACATCTATATATTATATATATGTATATGTATATACATCTATATATTATAAATATGTACATGTATATACATCTATTTATTATATATATGTACATGTATATACATCTATATATTATATATATGTATATGTATACATGTATATATTATATATATGTATATGTAAATATGTGTATATATATATATATAGATTGTATATATGTATGTATATATGTATATGTATATATATGTCTGCATATATGTAGGTATGTATGTACATACATATATGTATGTATATATATGTATGCACATATATGTATATGTATGTATAGATATGTACATACATATAGATATATACATACATGTACATGTATGTACATACATGTACATGTATGTACATGCATGTACATACATGTACATGTATGTACATGCATGTACATATATATGTACATATATGTACATGCATGTACATATATATGTACATATATGTACATGCATGTACATATATATGTACATATATGTACATGCATGTACATATATATGTACATATATGTACATGCATGTACATATATATGTACATATATCTATATATATGTACATATATATGTACATATATATATATATATGTACATATATATGTACATATATATATATATATGTACATATATATGTACATATATATAGATATATGTACATATATATGTACATGCATGTAGATATATGTACATATATATGTACATGCATGTACATATATGTACATATATATGTACATGCATGTACATATATGTACATATATATGTACATGCATGTACATACATGTACATACATGTACATACATGTACAT
>NW_018231776.1:7512-12834 GCF_001263595.1 Phalaenopsis equestris | reverse complement strand
TCTATATATATATATATGTGTGTGTATATATACACATATATGTGTGTATATATATATATATATGTGTATATATATGTGTATATATATGTGTATATATATGTCTATATATATGTGTATATATATGTGTATATATATGTGTATATATATGTCTATATATATGTGTATATATATGTGTATATATATGTGTATATATATGTGTATATATATGTGTATATATATGTGTATATATATGTGTATATATATGTGTATATATATGTGTATATATATGTGTATATATATGTGTATATATATGTGTATATATATGTGTATATATATGTGTATATATATGTGTATATATATGTGTATATATATGTGTATATATATGTGTATATATATGTGTATATATATGTGTATATATATGTGTATATATATGTGTATATATATGTGTATATATATGTGTATATATATGTGTATATATATGTGTATATATATGTGTATATATATGTGTATATATATGTGTATATATATGTGTATATATATGTGTATATATATGTGTATATATATGTGTATATATATGTGTATATATATGTGTATATATATGTGTATATATATGTGTATATATATGTGTATATATATGTGTATATATATGTGTATATATATGTGTATATATATGTGTATATATATGTGTATATATATGTGTATATATATGTGTATATATATGTGTATATATATGTGTATATATATGTGTATATATATGTGTATATATATGTGTATATATATGTGTATATATATGTGTATATATATGTGTATATATATGTGTATATATATGTGTATATATATGTGTATATATATGTGTATATATATGTGTATATATATGTGTATATATATGTGTATATATATGTGTATATATATGTGTATATATATGTGTATATATATGTGTATATATATGTGTATATATATGTGTATATATATGTGTATATATATGTGTATATATATGTGTATATATATGTGTATATATATGTGTATATATATGTGTATATATATGTGTATATATATGTGTATATATATGTGTATATATATGTGTATATATATGTGTATATATATGTGTATATATATGTGTATATATATGTGTATATATATGTGTATATATATGTGTATATATATGTGTATATATATGTGTATATATATGTGTATATATATGTGTATATATATGTGTATATATATGTGTATATATATGTGTATATATATGTGTATATATATGTGTATAATAGATATATATGTATGGATGTATGTATGTATGTATAGTGGCAACAAAAGATAAACTTCATTAATAATGCCCAAAATATACATACATATATGTATATAGTTATATATGTATATACATACATATATGTGTATATATATATGTGTATATACATACATATATGTGTATAGTATAGTGGCAACAAAAGATAAACTTCATTAATAATGCCCAAAATATACAACAAAATGGGAACACACGTTAATACCTTACATAGGGTAAGCCATGTAAATCCCCATTCAAAAACAAATTCAAAATAGGAGAGGGAAGACAATCAACTTTTAAAATACAATTAGCCCCATTATTAGCATGCCAGTCCGCACCTTTATTGCATTTCTGATGATCATGGGTCCAGATGACAGAGGGATATTGAGTAAAAAATGTAATTCTATTCTTTACAATTGTTATGGACCAGGGGGAATTAATGTTTCCCTTTAGTGTTTTCATAAGTAGGAAGTAGCTCATCTCCCATATAATATATTTCTATTACATCTTCACAGCAATTTTAAGAGCAAAGAGCACAGCCCATGCTTTGGCCTCCAAATAGTCCGGAATATGCCCCCAGCACCAACGCCATCACAGCTCCAACTACCCTTAGTATTAGCCTTGATCCAATGGATCGTTTGGTCTCTTCCCCATATCTAGTCATAATTTCAGTTTCCTTGAGTGTTTAACTGGAAGTTATAACTCTTGTACCATCCGCTCAATACCACTGAAGAATTCAACAGTTTGGTTTCCAAACATCACGACCATAGTAACAAATTCTAGTATATTGTGCGGCATCACCCTAATATCCATCAGACCATCTTCATGTTTGGTCTCATTTCTAGCCATCCAAAATAACCACGATACGATAAATGGCATCAAGTTCAGCGGATGAATGTCATTCTGTGTTTTATGTTGTCAGCCTTCTCTACAATGTTCTACATCACTAAATCCATCTTCATGACATCCAATATTAAATAGATTGCCCACACTTTTCCATATTAGTACAGTAAACTCATAAAAAAAGAAAAAATGGTTGACAAACCTCATGTGCTTAAGAATTTCATCCCACACATAGGCGGAATCGAACTTGTGACCCCATGGGTCTTACAAACTCTGTCAACTAAAGAATCACGGTAGACGACATATATATATATATATATATATATATGTGTGTGTGTGTGTGTGTGTGTGTGTGTGTGTGTGTGTGTGTGTGTGTGTGTGTGTGTGTGTGTAAAATTTTATGTTTTGGTGTTAGATAAGTGAATAGATTAGAATTGTTTGATATCGATATAAATCTTCCTAATAAAAACTTAATATGTATTTCCTTGAAATAATAATGTAATAAAAAAATTGAACGAAATTAGTCATTTGCTATTCATCGAAGAATTCAGTTTTTTATGTTAAAAGAAAAAAATATTCAAATGTACATCAAGTGTTATAAGTGTTTAAAATTTGTTAAAGTAATTGATAAAAATGAAGTTTGATAGTTTAGTTTGATTACCATTATATACTAATTAATTATGACTATATAAAAAAAAAATCTTCTCTATACCAATGGCATCCTATCAGCGTGTGAGGTCGATAACACCAGTTAGCCAATCTTATGATGTCATTCGTGTCTTTGACGTTGATGCTGAAAGACAGAAAAAGAGGTCATACTCCCCCAAAGTCATGGATGTGAGGGGAAGTGTTCATCCATGTTCAGGGTCGGGAGAAGTTGCATCTCTTGATCCTTCGTCAGTATCCTCTCACCCCCGCCTCTTTTCTTACATATAAGCTTTAAAATAATTTTATTAAATTTATTATCATTCAAATCCTTAACATTACATAAAAAAGACCGTTGTTATTAAATTCTTAGAAGTAAAATACACATTTTCGTGTATGGGTTTATGATGCCAAGTGCCATAAATATAAATATAAATATAAATATGGAACTTAATTTATGTGTTAGATTTGTAAATACGGAAGAGTTGTGAGGCATATGCATAAATTTTACTTACAAAATTTAAGCTTAAATGTTTCATAATAAAACACATTATAATGATTGCAGCGTGCTCCTCATTTGATGGCACTATTCTACCTCGTAATGTGCTATATATATATATATATATCTATGTGTGTGTGTGTGTGTGTGTCTAAAAAAGAATTATTGTAAGAAAAATGACCAAAATGCACTATATCAACATGAATGGCTTCGGAGGGGATGTTAGCAATGAGATGGCATTAAGGGTTAGATTGTTATTGACTTCACAAGAAAAAAAAAGGTTGAATTTAACCCATTAAATGCAACATTCATGTAACCCATTTAACAAAAGGCACAATAGCTATTGAGGTTAAATTAATAGTCAAGTTTGTATCAATTTTAATTTATTTTTGTGTTGGTGAGTCAATTTTAGATTAGCGGGTAAATATGAATCTAACCCAAAAAATAATCATGTAAACCCGAAATCATATTATTTAAGTTGAGTTCAAGTTGTTGAATTTGAGTTGGTTTAATTTGTCTGCACAACTTTCGCACCCATATTTAAAATCTCTAAATTTAATTCATAGTACAAACATAATAACTACAACCAAGTAGCCCTTTTATTTGATATTTTTGGGAGATTTCATATAAAGTTGACTTATTTTCTAATTTGACTAGTTTGTCTTTATGTCTGATTTTTAACATGTTTATTAGCACTTCTTAATTTCATAATATAATACACACTCTTTATAAAAATCTAAAAATTAATCATTATATATTGATATATACATACATATGTATATGTGTGTGGTGTGTGTGTGTGTGTGTGTGTGTATGTAGGCACATGTAGATATGTATGTATATGTATCGTACATATGTAGATATACATGTATGTATTTATGTTCAACTTGACATGTATGTATGTAGGCACATATGTATTAAAAGCTAAGAATATAAACTTAAATATAATTTAAAACAAATGAAAGAAAATAAAAACAAATATAATTCAAATCTACCAAAATTTTAAGGAACTAAATTTAATTAAACTTTAAATAAATCTAAATTGAACTAAGCCTACGCTAAAGCTCAAAATTTTATGACACTAAGCTCGAATCACACCCAAAAGACTTGATAACCCATTATGAGCATGATAACCCAACCCAAACAAGACATCCAAGCCATCTAAATATCAAAAGAAGCCAAAGTCAAGCCATGCCAAGCCATAGGTTAGCCAAACCCAAGCCTTGAATTCATGCCATGATAAATCCCATCATATCCCCTCATCCAAGGATGAGTCAAATCCATGCTCAGTTACCCAAGTGACCAAGGATCCAAGCTCATGCACATGACTCAAAATAGCCATCACCTACCCAAACTTCTCTCATGTCAACCCAAGCCACCCAAAGTCAATAATACCACCTTAAATCAAATAAATCAAAGCCTAAACCCAGTCCAAAATCCCTTCATGACAAGCTCTCATGCCCAAGTCAAGTTCAATCAAAGTCATTCAAGCAAAAGCAAAACAAAATAAAAAACATATAAGATGATATAATAAAACCAAAAGATGAAAAGAAAATTACTGAAGTTTTTTTAATAACATAAAGAATTTTAAAGTTCACGGTTTTGAAAGAGGCTTGGCTTGCTTGTTCTTTTTATTTCAAATCCACACACTCTCACGTAAACCCTCACATAATTCAACCTCTCCTCCCAGCTCTCTCTCTCTCTCTCTCTCTAGCTCAGGTAAGAACAGCAAAACACTCCACACTCCTCCTTAGTCGTGAGTAGGGGTGTAAACGAGTCGAACAAGAGCGAGCCTAGTTCGGCTCGTTTATATTTCGAGCTCAAAAAGTATGTTCATGTTCGACTCGTTTGCTTAGCTAGCTGAACATGAGCCGTTCACGAAAAAAGAGTCGTTCTGACAACCCTAATCACGTAGCCATAAGATGTTAATGATTAGGGCAAAATTTAAAACATCATTTGAATCTAATTTAATATTTTTTATTCTATTTTCTTAGTTAATAATTTTAATTGATTATAAATCTTTGTAGTCTTGTAGTCAATTAAATTTTTTAAAAATACTACTCATAATATA
>NW_018231776.1:0-7502 GCF_001263595.1 Phalaenopsis equestris | reverse complement strand
AATTTTTTTTAAAAATACTACTCATCAAAGATATATATATAATTGATTAGTAGTATTTCGAGCCAAAACAATCCGAAGATAAACGAATAAAATTTGGTTCGTGTTGTTTGTGTTCAGCTCGTTCACTAAGTTAACGAACAAGCCGAACATGAGCAGTTCACGAACAACGAGCCATTTTGACAGCCCTAGCCGTGAGATATACTAAACCAAGCTCCACTCTCCCTCTCCCTTAGCCCAGCCTTAACACAACACCCAATAGCCCTCTCCCTGTCGGAAAAAAATTGCGTACGTCAAGGGGTATGCATCTCTACGTACATAATAGTGTACACGGGAGTTACATGGGAGTTACATAGGAGATACAAGCGTGTACACGAGAGTTACATAGGAGTTACAAGCATGTATAATTGTTACAGCGGGGTTACATGGGATTTACACAGGAGGTAACACGGGAGTTACACGGGAGGTACAACAGGTTGTAACCCCCTTGTAATCTCCGTATAACTCTCATGTACCCTATTATGCACGCAGAGATGCGTACCCTGACGTACGCAATTTTTTTTTTCTCTCACGGGTAGCAGCTCTCCAACGGCACTCCCAACCCAAGGTGAGTAATTCTTTCTCCTCTCTCTTTCTTTTATTATTTTTCATCAATACCGCCATAATCCTATATATTTTCATGCCTCCTACTCAAATCGTACGTGATCACATGCAAGACACTTCAAAATAAAAGAAGAAGGTTTACGTACATGCCGTTTAATTCCTTTACATTTACATTTCGAACATCTAAACATTTGAGCTACACGCATGCCACTTAATTCTTAAATATCTACATGTCTAATCCCTAAACTTTGGCATTCGCATGCCTGCCACTATAATTCTTAAATGGCTAACACCATAAGAAAAAAAAATAGAGATTTACATGTCTACCACCCAATTATCGTGTATTTACATATCTAACACCTTAAAAAGAAAATAAAAGTAAATTTACATGCATGCAACACAACTCTTACGGTTTTGCATATCCAACACCTTAAAAAAAAGATAGAAACTTACGTACATGCCACCAATCCTTAAAGATTTACACATCTACCACCTAAATTTTTATCTTCACATGCATGCCTTTTTTTTATTTTATGTATTTTCATACCTACCATCTAAACTTTTATATTTCCATGCATAGTTTGTTATTTTATGTGTTTGCATGCATGGTAGCTTCTATTTACTTGTGCTTACATTTCTAAAATTCAAGATTTCATATCATGGATACAGCTTAATTTTTGCGCCCTTGAATATTTAGAAACCGAACTTAGGATCTTACTTGCATACCACACCAAAACTTTGAACCATACATGCATGATAACTTGCCCTTAGTCGTTTACACATGATCACCACTTATAGTTCATGCTTACATGCTTATACTTGTTTAGCTTTTGTGCTGGCAAACTCACATGCTTACAAACCATGTAGATCTTCATGCTAGCTATTTAGGATGCATTTGGGGCAGCTTATGCTTATCCAGATAATTCGTTTTTTCCGGAAACGTGGACTGCGGGGTTCGATCCGCGTTTAGAGTAAAAAATCAACTGCGTTTTCGGATAAGCTGCTCAAACTTAGTTTCCAAACGGAGAGGGGGTGTTTTCAAAACGATGTCTTAGCGGATAAGCTGCCACAAATGGAGCATTAGTTTCATGTATTTATATGCCCGCATGTTTAGCCTTCTTGTTAATAAGTTCACATGCTCGCTCTCCATGAAATTCTTAGGCCAGCCACTCCAACTTTGTGTATTTTATATGCTAGCTATTTAAACCATAGAAAACACTTAGTCTTACATGATTAGCAAACATAAGTATGACATTCACAAACACATGCTTAAACTAAAAAGAGAAGGAAGACATAAAAGAGGAAGAGAGGGAATGTTTCATACCAAAAAAGTTATGATAATAATACATAAATGATTCATATCTTAGCTATTAAAAAAATAATAAAATAATAATATAATGAAAAAAAAATTTGAAAATGACTCTACTAACACACCACTTGGTTTTTACATATTTACATAATTAATATTTAGTTTTAATTTTCCACATAAAAATGTGTGTAAATTTTATTTTATGAAACATAAATTTATGCGAGTATGTTATATTTTAAGTATTTTAAAAATATTTGAATAAAAAATAAAAATAATTTTCATGAGCTACATTTAAAATTAAAATTTGTTGTATGTAAAAAATTTTTTTTGCTTTTTAAAATAAATAATAAAAGGTTTTTTTATATGTTATATTTAAATTTTAAATTAAATGTAGTGAGAAAAATGATTTTAAATATATATGTCATGTTTATGTGATATCTAAATATTTCAAAATAAGACTTAAGGGTTTCATATAAAAATTAAAATTTTAAATATTTAAAGTTTAAAGAGTAACGAAAATTTGAATATTTTTTAAGTGAAAATGAACATTTAAACATTAAATATGAAAATATATAAGAATTGTGTGGCGTGTAAGTAAATTCACAAAAAAAAAAAAAATCAATAGACTAAATTAAGAAAATAAAACTTCCCAAGAAAAAAAAGTTAATAATAACATTGTCTTTTTATATATATATATATATATATATATATATACTTTTTTTTAGATTCCAAAGATACTTTAAATATTTATTTTTAACATAGAGGACACTTTCCAATAAAGTAAAAATAAAAATTAAAGTCATTCCCAATCAAAACAAACTTCGACGCACTAAAAATTGTTATCCCTACCCCACAATCCCTTTCCAGGTGGAAATAGATAGCCTAAACATATAAAGCTCGGCAAAAATTATTGTGTATTTCGTGCAGTGTCCGATTAGAATCATAAAAAATTTTAAAGTGGATCTCACTCTAACAAAAAAATTTAATAAAAAATATATTTAAGTGACGATGTCCGTACACAATAAGCGCTCTTGCGGGAAAAAAAAAAGTGACTGAGTTGACCATAACCAGTGAAAAAACAGGGAGGCGCCTCCTTTTCTATTAGTAGGCGCCGGGGACAAAATTCAGACCACTAGCAGGCAAATAGCTCACCACGAAGATGATAAGCCTCTCCAACAATACTCCCAGACACCGTCACGTGAGGTTCAGGTCGATTCCGGCCGTGCCCTAGATCTTATGATGCGTGGGATGCTAAATTATTTGGTATATCAAAATCTGGAGTTTGGTTTTTCTGGATGATAGTTGCAGTGAAATGAGGTCAAAGGAAGCAAGTGGCTGCGAGTAATGATGGGTATTAAGGTTTCAAGTCGTTTGGCTTTCTCTCTACAATGTTCCAGCAGGGAATATTTTAAATAAAGAGGAGTTATGTAGTGCTCTTTCAATTGCTTTATACTTTTTGGAGGCTGTGCGATTTGATCGACTTATAATGACTCGTAGCTTCGAGGGAGTTTCTATGGGGTTTTCGACTTCATACTACTACTGCAACTCGGCTTATCTGACTGCTATCAACTGTTATAAGTTGGATCAATTATTGTATCTTTATGTTTCTTTGGAATTAATTCTTTTGCTTGGGGCATACTTGTATATGCTCGGTTATATACCGAATATAGTTTTTAGTTGGTATACTGTCTTATCTTATTTTGGGTTGAGCTGTATGTGGTTGAGGATTCCTTCTATCGAGTACGTATTGTATTTCTTTTATTTTCTAGTTGGGAATCCTTTTCCAGACATTTATATATCAACTTTATTATATATATATATCCTAAATCAAAATAAATCAAAACATATTCAAAACTCACCAAAACTCCCATCCAAAGCCCACTAAAATCCTCATCGAAGTCCCATACAAAACACCTAAAAACCCTTACATAAAAGCTTTCATGAAATGAGTTCACTCCAAACCCTACTAAACACCCATCAAATCTTAAAGAACTCGTCAATCTTAAAGCCAAATTGAAAGCCACCTAGGTCTAAGAGGGGTACGCTTGTGGAAACTTAAAATTGTACCCTAATCCCCAGTCTCCAAATCTAACTAAAAATGAGAGATTTAATTAATGATAAGGAAATGAAACTTTGAAACAAAATCTTAAATTAAAACAAAGTAAGAAATATCTAAATATAATAGACAAACCTCAAATAATTCTTAATTAAACAACTAAACTATAACTAAATCTGATTAATCAAAAGTGATTGGAGGTATGTTCGTGATTCCTTAAAATCACAAATGAAACCACGATGGCTTTTCAACCCTTAAGAATCATAACTTATGTAACTTGGTAACTTAACTCAAAATTTTTAATAGGAAGTTAAGTAACAATGGAATTCTAAAATTCATGTGTTTGAGAATGAGTATGGGCATGTTCATGACTCCCCAAGACTACGAACATACATTTCTCATAATCATACTTAATGAACAAAATTATTAAAACCCTTCACCAGCCACTCCAAAGCATCCAACAATGAATATTCAAATACATTAAACAATGCAAACCTTGAGATCAAGTGGTTTAAGTGAAGAATGATGAATCCGTGAAAGTACCCCTCATGAAATAAAACTTAATAATTCCACTAAGAAGACACTAATTCAAATGAAACTTCTACTATTAAATCAATTGAACAAAGATAAATTAAGAGATATAAAAATCAAATCAAATCAATAATCAAACAAGCATAAAGAATCCTTAAAGATCAAACCTTAAGTTAAGGATAACAAAAATCAACCAAAATCAATCAAAGATCAAACCTCAAGTCATTAAAACTTAAGGTGAATCATAAAATAAAATCCACTAATACTTAGATCTGATCCTAACTAAATTAATCCCGGTTTGCAAGGAGTATTAGATGAGGTAACCCATGATTGTTAACAAGGACTTCTCTGGTTACTCGTAACCAAGCAAACCACCAACACCGACGACTTTGGGAATACAAAAGTCATGGTCATCTTGATCAGTGTCGCCTCGAAATCAAAATAAAAAAATGCTAAGAATTCTTGAGAAACTAAAATTTTCAATCATTTAAACTACAAAAAACACTAAATATTAAAATAAATCCTTAATGAACAAACATCACTGAATGCAACTTTAACCCTTTTTTACTCAAGTCTACGAAATGATGCAACCCATGATTATTGATAAGAATTTTATGGTCAGAGTATGATTAACTACTTCTCTAGGCTAAGTAGGTCATGAACCATGAACCCAATGATAACAAAAAACTATGGGCATCTTGATCGATGTAGTCATAAATTTTAGGTTAGAAGATAGTAAAAGGCAATCCTATTAAAAATAAAAAAACACAACTGTTAAATGTATTAACAACCTAAAATCTATGAGACATTAAAACTTAAATGAAACCCCTAATGAACAGATAGAACTAAGTGCAACTTAAAAAAATAGTAATTAATATTAGGTCTACAAATGTTTCTTGGACGACACAACCCATATTTGCTGATAAAAATCTTCCAGTCAACTTAAATTAACAATCTTTTCTGACTAAGAAGATCCAAAACACTAACGGCCCCGAGGTAGTTTTAAATAATTTGGTTAATCTCTCACTTCACCTTCACACAAATTTTGACGTCATATGATACCAACCGTCTAGGCATCATAAGAGTAGAAATATTAAGATTATTGTGTTTGCCTGTTAGACATCTACCTAACTTAGGTAAGGCTTAAAGTATTAATTAAGTCTAGTTGAGGTTAGAACTAATTAGTGTTTAAACGGGTAATTAAGCCTAATTTAGGTAAGGATTAAATGATTAAATATGTCTAGTTGAGATGAGACCAAATCAGAGTTTAAAAGGGTAATTAAGCATAATTTATGTAAGGCTTAAAAGAATAATTAGGTTAAATTGAGGTTAGACCTAAATAGAGTTTAAAAAGGTAACTGAGCATAATTTAGGAAAGGCTTAAAGGATTAATTAGGTATAGTTAAGCTTAGTTTTGGTAAGGCTTAAATGATTAATTAGGTCTAACTGGAGTTAGACCTAATTAGGGTTTTGGTTGTGTCCAAGGTGGTTGAACCTCAACTTTTGAGTTCGGTTAAGTCCAAGATGTTTAAGCATCACCTCTTAGGGTTTAGATTTAGTTAAAACCTTAAACTTAAGCAAAATTAGGATAAGTCTAGGCATAAGTCTATTGGGCAGAACTTATATTAGATTAAGCCCAAATCATGACGATTAAATGAGACTAAATAATTAGGGATAATCTCAAGGTCAAAAAGGAGTAATCATGGTGTTGATCTCCCTAACCATGGTCAAAGATTGGCTTAGTGTTTAAACTAACCCTTGAAATAACTTGAGCAAAGATGTAAATTTTTCCAACCTTATAATTTTATCCTTTTAGTTTCCAAAATTCATTTTTAAATTTTGATACGATGGGAATTGCAATTTTAGGGTTTTAATTTGTTGTTTAAGCTCCCCACCAATTTTAATTTCCAATTTTCTGATTTTTTATAATTACTTTTGAAAATAATTACAAAATTTGGTGAAAATTGGTCAATTCTATTTTGAGGATTTCTCCTAATCTTGGAAAAATCAGGGGACATTTCCAAGGGTAAAAGGAATGATCTCTGTGAATTTTAGAAATTTTTGAATTATATTTAGTTTTTATTAATTAAAATACCTTAGAGATTATGTAATTAATTAAAACCAAAAATATAATTTTTTTTAATTTTATTTTCCTGGAGTCACTGAGTTCAAGATTTATTTTATTTTATTTTTATGATTTTTCTTTGCTAATTTATAATTTTTCAAAGTTTTCTAAATTTATTTAAATAGGAAAATCCTATTTTCTTATTTATCCAACGCAGCACTAGCTCAAACCTCGGAGATGTCGAAGCGCTACACGGCGGTCACCGATTCATGGGCCTTTATACGTGGGCATTGAGGTGGCCCATGGTTTGGTTCGCTTAATATGGACAGATATGCGCACTGTCTCAATCGAAGCCGCCCAATTTTGATACATCTGTTCATCGTCCCCGCGGGATGATTATCTGGTAGTCATTCATGTTTAAGGCATAAGATCTCACTGGTTCTTGCACCAAATTTCATGATTTTTGTTCCTAAAGTTTCATCGCATCCATATGGTTACTTAGGCATGGTGTAATAGTTTTCTTCATAATGTTCCAAAGCCAAGCGTAGTTTTAGAATTCACGACACATACCTGGTCTCAAGAGGTGTAGCCTTAATTGAACTTGATGGAAAGGTTTGCCTTGTCCTTGGTTCAATTTGAAGGGAACTTGGATTGGGGTACATTCTTGATGAAATGGTGGTTCAGTTTAAACTTGGACTAGGTTAGAGGCCTCAGGGTGGCTCAATTTTGATTGAGATTATTTTCGTGGTGATTGGGGAAGCTTTTAGGATGCTTAGATTGAATTTTTGGTAGTGTTTGTTGACCGACCTTTTTCTTTTTGTAAATCGACAATTACAAGAATTTGATGACGCTACTAGAAGATTTAAATTCCAGCAATGGTGTCAAAATCTTTACCTCGACTTTATATATATATATATGTGTGTTTGATTTAATAAGGATGT
>NW_018231775.1:0-205 GCF_001263595.1 Phalaenopsis equestris | reverse complement strand
CTTTTCTTCATTGCTGACTACGTCCATTAGAGGACGGTCGTAGTCCATATCAATTTAGTTGAAATCCAGGTTGAAATCTATGACACCTCCTTGTGGCGCCATCTCTTCATTTAGTACGAGGTTCCAACCGTCCTAGAAGGCGAAGATCAGCCTCTATCCTGACATTTTTTTGCAGAAGACAGAAAGAAACGTCAGTGGGCCGAAG
>NW_018231774.1:0-1411 GCF_001263595.1 Phalaenopsis equestris | reverse complement strand
AATGCGGTGATAGGTGTAAAATTTGTTATGTTTCAATGCGAAGCTTCCGGTTCTCATCGGTTGAGGCTTCTTGAACTAATATTTGTCATGAATTGCCTCCACTAGCTCGACCAACGAGATCCTTAGGGGGCTGATCATCTTGTGTTGCTTCGGTTTAGGGTCGCTCTTTATGGTGGGTGGGACATCGATCTGGGTATCGAGGATGTCTATCATAATGATCACCTTTCAAACTTTCCTTGTTATGTTGTCGCTTTCGTAGCACGGTCGAGTAGGTGAATAAGGGTCATCCTTCATCTGTGAATCGTCATCTATGGACCCCTTTTTTGCGATTATGAGTCAACAATGGCCTTCTTGGCCTCCTCTCGATCATGAAGGATACCTCAGTGGCCATATGGTAGTTGGCCATCTCCGAAAATTCGGTCATTGAACTTGGCTCGCACAGTCTCATGGCATATATGAATTTTTCACTCTTAACCCCTTGTATTAAGGCGGTTTAGGCAAGTACATGTTCAAGGTTCTCAATTTCTAGCATCTCAAGCTGGAAACTAGTAATATGAGAACGGAGGGATTTTCCCTCCTTCTGCCTAACTTGGAGGAGAGATCTAGACTTCTTTCGTGGCTTTTGTGCACTAACGAAATGGGTCATGAATAGCCTTTGAACTTGCCAAAGGAGGGGATTACCCCCGCCCGGAGAGCGTTGAACCAATGGAAGGCTAACTCTCTCAGCGTGGTGAGGAATAAGGAGTATTTGAACGTGTCTGTGATCTTTAGAATGCTGACGACCGAATCGAAATTGGCCATGTGGTCCGCTACGTTGGTGTGGCATTTGTATGAATTGAGGTTGGGAGCCTTAAATTTTTTGAGTGGTACAACCTCAGAGATTTGTCGGGAAAATGTATTCCTTGAATGGCAGAGGGCTATGGTCTGCATGGTGCGATGTTTCTTTACCAGGGCTGATCCAACGCTATCTTGTTAATGGGAGCCATCACCTCCGGCTTCTGCTGGCTTGGATTGTCAACAGTTGGGCACCGATCTGTCCCGTCTGGTCCTGGGCCCAGTGCGACCATACTCGTGTGGATTTTGGCTTTGTGTGTGTGTGTATAATTTATACTAAATATAAAATGTTACAATAAAAATTCCAACTGTTATTTTTATTTTTTTCAAATACAGAATGATTAGAACATGGGCGTTAATTTTGAAATTAAAAAAAAAATCTGGGCATTAGTTTTTTAAGTAACAATATATTGAGTATCACAAATCCCAAAGTTTTAATAACCAGGTTTACATTAGAAACTAAATTTAGTTGTATCTAAATACAAAATTCACATTTACAGCAGCCGCAGATATTCTTTTCTTTTGAATTTCGAAAATTGTTGAAGATTTACTATATATATATATATATATATATATA
>NW_018231773.1:0-535 GCF_001263595.1 Phalaenopsis equestris | reverse complement strand
GAAGAAACCTAATTTAATTTCTAAGCTTATTATAAATTTTAAATTTATTAGTCAATTCTTTACTAATGGAGTTTTCATATAATTCAATATTATGATTCTCTTAAAATTCCAAAGTCTCTTCCAAAGTCTGACAAATTACAATTATTTTTGAAATGAATCGAAAATCAGAATTCCTGACTTGATTACTATATATTCTTAGACCCTAGTTCTAACATGAGTTATTAAAAATTTTCCTAAAGTTACAGTATCTCCTTTATGGAGTAAAACTTTGGAATCTTTAATAAAACCCACTACCATAAGTTAAAACATATAATATATAAAATAGGAGAGTTATCTGAGGACAAGTAACAATGAAGTTTGGAGGATTTTGATATGCGTGAAAATGTGTTACTTTTATATACATTAAAGGCTTATTTTTAGGGATATTGCACTTTAATGGAAGGTATTTTTGTATTTTTGATTACATGTAGAATAGGTTAAGCAATTGGAGCAAATGGAGTAGAAATGGAGTGTCGGCACTATTTTTGGTGTGGGG
>NW_018231772.1:0-371 GCF_001263595.1 Phalaenopsis equestris | reverse complement strand
TGAAAGATGAGTTGAAATCAATGGATCACAACAAAATCTGGGATATCATTGAGTTGCCTGAAGGTTGTAAAAGAATCGGGTGTAAATGGGTCTTTAAGACTAAGCTCGATTCGAATGGCAATATTGAACGATATAAAGCCAGACTTGTTGCCAAAGGTTTCACTCAAAAAGATGGCATCGACTATAAAGAAACATTTTCTCCGGTTTCTAAGAAAGATTCATTTAGAATTATCATGGCACTAGTAGCTCATTATGATTTGGAGTTACACCAAATGGATGTGAAAACTGCATTTCTAAATGGGAATTTAGATGAAGAGATCTACATGAATCAACCTCAAGGATTTTTGGTTGAAGGAAAGGAACACATGGTG
>NW_018231771.1:0-248 GCF_001263595.1 Phalaenopsis equestris | reverse complement strand
ATAATGAGAAATATTAAAATATTTAATTTCAGACTGGCTACGTCTATCCTCGTCTGCACTGTCAATCTGAGAAAACACCGGATTCTCATGACTGCTGGCACGACTGCTAGAAGTGTAATATGTGGGACTATCAGCCCACCGGAAAAAACTGCAACGAGTTGAAACACCCCTAACACAACCGTAGAATTGCCTCCCAAAGCTCTGAGCCTGACATAACGTTAGCAACGGAGACGGTAGTCCACAATAAC
>NW_018231770.1:0-362 GCF_001263595.1 Phalaenopsis equestris | reverse complement strand
AGAGGGAGGGGGAGAAAAAGGGATGTAGGGAGGGAACGTTTGAGGGTTAGAATGAGAGAGATGTAAAGAAAGAGACAGAGAGTGGGAGAGAAGGCATGAAATTGAGAGATAGAGTAAAAAGCGAGTGACAAAGAGTGAGACTCATGGAGAGTGAGAGAGATGATAAGAGAGACAGAGCAAGAATGAGGTAAGAAGAGAGGAAGAGAGGGAGATTGAGATAAAGAGATAAAGGATGTGACAGAGGGAGGGTGAGTGAGATAGAGAGAGTAGGAATGAGGAAGGGAGGAAAGGAGTTAAAGAAGATAGATATACGAGAGAATGAGAGACGGACACAGGAGGAGTGAGAGAGAGATAAAGGGAGG
>NW_018231769.1:0-1020 GCF_001263595.1 Phalaenopsis equestris | reverse complement strand
CATTTAAAATATGTAATTTTAGGAGAGTCATCTACTTTGCCTGTTGTTGTATCTTCAGAGTTAACTGAAATTCAAGAATAAAAATTAATAGAGATGTTGAAAAGATAGAAAAAGGCTTTTGGATGAATTTTAGCAAATATTAAAGGAATTAGTCCTTCTATTTGAATGCACAAAATTCTATTAGATGAACAATACGAGTATAAAGCTGATCCTCAGAGGAGATTAAACCCATTAATGAAAGAAGTTGTTAAAAAAGATATTTTAAAATGGTTAGATGCTTGAATTATATATCCTATTTCAGGCAGTGCTTGGGTAAGTCCAATTCACTATGTTCCGAAGAAAGGAGGAGTGACCGTTGAAGAAAATGAGAAAAATGAAATAATTCCAATAAGATAAGTTAGTGGTTAGCGAATTTGTATTGAGTATAGAAAATTAAATATGGCCACCAGGAAAGATTACTTTCCTTTACCCTTTCTAGAACAAATGTTGGATAGATTTGCTGGAAAGAAATATTATTGCTTTTTAGATGGTTATACAGGTTATCACCAAATTCCAATTTCTCCAGAGGATCAAGAGAAAACAACATTTACAAGCCCATATGGAACATTTACTTTTTGTAGAATGTCTTTTGGACTATGCAATGCATCTGCAACATTTCAAAGATGTATGATGTCAATTTTTAGCAATTTTATTGAACATGGAATGAAATTATTTATTGATGATTTTTCTATATTTAGAACGTCATTTGAATTATGTTTAAATAATTTTGAAAATGTTTTGGAAGTATGTGAAAGAATCAACCTAGTACTAGATTGGGAAATATGTCAATTTATGGTTGCAGGAGGAATTGTACTTAGGAATAAATTTTTTGAAAAATGGTATGGAAGTAGATCCTGCAAAAATTCAAGTTATTAAAAAATTACCACCTCCTACTAACATAAAAGAGGTAAGAAGCTTTCTAAGACATGTTGAATTCTACACGCGTTACATAAAAATTTTTTGAAAATAACTAAGCCATTA
>NW_018231768.1:0-223 GCF_001263595.1 Phalaenopsis equestris | reverse complement strand
AATGATCTCAAAATGACTTGAAATTCTTATGGTGAATTCTATGACTCATGAGACACAGTGAAGAACAGAAATCTGGAGAATAAAAATCAAGTGATTTTGATCTCTGTGTGCTTCAAATTAAATGTTTTAAGTAAATTAGAATTTGCTAAAAACAGTGATATTTTAATTTTTAACAAATATGAAATTAATTCCTAAGACTACTCTGGCCATGGGGAACTTACAT
>NW_018231767.1:0-1091 GCF_001263595.1 Phalaenopsis equestris | reverse complement strand
CTCAATGATGTGATCAACTTTCTCACTGATTAGAAAATCACTGATGGGAAAGGAACATGGAAGATAAAGCAGCAAGAAAGGGTAAATTTTTCTGCTTCAATGCTGAATGCCACCTCTAAGGCGTGGCACTATATCTTTTCCTCTACTCTGTTACTGATCTATCAACATAGTGAGGTAACTAGATATAGAGCTATTCTGAATTTCTGTATTCATAATATAGAACTATAAATGTGGGGAGAATAATTCTTAAGAATATATTGACTACGGCAAGCAGTGAGACTAGTGGACGTCTAGGACATCCTGGACTTATTTATGCAATTGACAAACTTTCTGGAGTAGAATTTAGAGATCAAGAATGGGTTTATCCTATGAAACCCATTAGTAAAGCTAATTTGAAAACTTATGAATCCCATGAGAAATGGAGAACTGGAAGTAGAAGTCAAAAAACTTCTACTAGTAGAGATGTCCCCTCTACAAGTTATGACCTTCCACCTTCTAGTTCCCCTACCCTCTCTGATTTGATGAATGAGTTGACCTTACAGCGGAAGAGTATAGAATTGATAAGTGAAAGGATTGAAGGTTTAGAACGTTGACACGATTATGATAGTGAGTACCTGCAGAGGCATTTAAATTTTGAGGTAGCCTATTATGAAGCTCAAGTCCGACACTACAGAAGTGAGTCTGCTGCTACTTTTCCTGAGTGCCCTCGATATACTCAATATCATCCCGATCCACCTGTTGAGCAAGGTGATGAATATATAGCTTGAGATTTTGATATTGAATGAAATTGATGTACTTATGTTTGTATTTTTATTTTATGTAATCTTTTTGTAATAGAAATGGATGTTTATGTATTTAGACTTTCATTTCTGATAATTTTAAATTTTTATAAAGTTAGTGTTATAGTTAAATGTGCATGTGTAGTTCAATAGATATTGAGTAGAATTGTGGATTGTAATGTGATTTTTGTTTCGCATTTTAAAGTTTTAATTGTTTAGTATTGTGATTATGTTAGAAAATGTTGTGATTGTTTTAGTTTGATACTTATTTCCAAAATTTGTTACCCAGAAATTCCTCTAATGATTTATATG
>NW_018231766.1:0-232 GCF_001263595.1 Phalaenopsis equestris | reverse complement strand
CTCCCCTTTAAAGGTTTTGATTGAAAATAACCCTAGTAGTGCTCAAAAGTTTGTCGTTGGGAATGTTAGGACTACTACCAGAGCTATTTCTGCCCCTACTATCGAAGACACCATCACCGCACCAACTGTTTTTCCGAGTAAGGGAAAATAGATTCTACATGAGAAAGAGTCAATCGGCGCTTATGCCCCATTGTTTCTTGGATTCGAGATTGGTTCCAATTCAAGACCTGTG
>NW_018231765.1:0-525 GCF_001263595.1 Phalaenopsis equestris | reverse complement strand
CATTTTGATTTCATTTTTCATTCCAAATCTGCTATTAAACCACAATTGCCGAATCATGATCTCCTCTCGGTGTTATAAATGAAATAAAATTGGATCAAAGTATCTTAAGAAAAAATTGATTGAATTATTCTAATCTAAATTTAATTAAGATTAGTTTATAATTATTTATTTTAAGAATAGTGCAACCCGATAAATAATTAATTAGATATATATTATAATCATCTTAAAGAAAATTTAATATCGACATTTTACTTAATTAGATTTAAATCAAAATATCAAATTATATTCTCTTTGTATCATTCGTAATCTTTATATTCTCTCTCTCTCTCTCTCTCTCTCTCTCTCTCTCTCTCACGCACATCAAATCTCTCATATTGGTAGACTTATTGCCCGTGGGCCACAAGGAGGAATAATTATGCATTATATCCAATAATTTTATCATAAATAAATATTATGTGCCTAACCTCCAAATTTGAAGGAACTATTACTTGCATCGTCGGACGAAAGTGTGAATCACACCACACC
>NW_018231764.1:2825-5507 GCF_001263595.1 Phalaenopsis equestris | reverse complement strand
TGAGACATGCAAGGCAAGGCTGATGGATAGGTATATGTGGTTATATTTTATCATCATGATAGAATTTTAGCTCCTAATAGTGCTCATACATTACATAAGACATGTTCATTAGGCAAAATACAGAAGGCTAAATGTCTTGGCTTTTTTGTTTACGTATGAATATAGTTTTTAGGGAAATTTACATGCATGCCACATTTCTTAAGTACTTGCATATCTAACACCTAAAGTTTTATATTTACACTTGTAACACTTTGGTGTCATAAATCTATGCATGAAAGAGGTATTTCACTTAAAAAAGATAGTGATGGTGGTATTTGTGATTTGATGTTAAAGATTTGATGGTTATGCATGTAAATATGAATGTTTAGCTGTTACATACGTAAATGCATAATAAATGTGTGGAATGTATGTAAAAGCCCCTTTTTTTAATCAACATCTTAAAGCATTCAAGTTTCCATAGACTACTTCGGTTTTCCAACTTTTACTGTTGGTTCCTATAAACTATTCTGAAGTGATGCCTTTTGTTTTACAGAAAACGTATCAAAAGGTTTATGATTGGCAGTTTATTTTTTGCCTCGAACTCTGGACGAAAATTATTTGTGCCTATAATTCAGAAGCTGATTTTGGGCCTTTAGCATATCCACTCACTCAAATAATTTCTGGAGTGGCTACTTTGGTCCCATCTGCTCGTTACTTTCCACTTCGTTTGAGATGCATAAAAATGTTAAACCGTATCGCTGCAGCTACTGATACATTCAGCCCAGTTAATACACTTCTGCTTGATATGCTTGACATGAAAGAATTGCATACTCCTCCAAAAGGAGGTGTTGGTAAAGCTGTGGATTTGCAAAGTGTTAAACAGGTGTTTTTTTCTCAATTTTTTGTGTGGGAAATTACATAAGTAGTACGCACTTATGTATTTACATGTGTCATGCCTAAACTTTCATATTTACATACATAGCACTTGGTGTTTTACACCTATGCATGAAAATGGGTATTTCACTTTTAAGAAGTGTTAATACTGTTATTTTTTATGTGATATTAAAGATTTGAGTGCTGTGTGAGTAAATATGAAAATATAGGTGTGAGATATGTAAATAAATTAGAATTGTATGCTATGTATGTAGATTGCTGTTCCCTTTTTTCTTAGTTATTTCATTTTGTGAGTCTCATCTATAATTTTCTTTGCAGTTGGACAAATTGACATTGAAAACTCGAGCTTTTCAGGAGGCGTGTATATATGCCACTGTTGAAGAACTCGCTGAACATTTGGCTCCGTGGAGTTGCTCTGTTGCCTTCTTCGAGCTGTCTTTTATTCCGTTGGTACGGTTGCGAAGCTTTTGCAAATCAACGAAAGTTGATAGGTTCCGAAGAGAAATAAGAGAACTCATACGCCAGGTATTAATTTAATTTATCCATTCCTCAAATGTTAGACCCCATGATATAAATGAACAGTCTATTGACAGTTTAGTGACAATCTCGATTTGTAGAAGAGGGAGAGTTGGGAGAGAAAAGAATGAAATGTTGTTAATTTTTTTTATAAATGATTTATCCAAATACAAACACTTAAATCCCTTCTTATAGAAATAAGATTAAAAATTCAAATCATAGCAATTTAATTTCAAAACTAGATTAACTTTCGAAATACCATTGTCAAATTTAAAATAAAGATATTCCAAAAATTAAATACATTTCAAATTGAAAACAAATTCTAAAGGCGAACACAAGTATTAGAATGATGTAATCTAGCCTATGCTTGATCTATGTATTACATTGCATCTATTCTAAAGGTTAAGCAAGTGTTGATTTTTGAATTTGTGAAACAAACTATATATCTAAAGAAGAATCTGAAGATAATACCAACCTTACCTATGCTTACACAGCCATAATAGTAACAACAAATTATGTCAATCCCAGTTAGAGGCATAGCTAAAAGAAGTCTCATGCACAATCTTCGGGTGAGACTCACAAAGACATTTGATTATTGAAGATCGATCGCTCATTAAGCTAAACGTAGAACCCATGTCATCTCAATAACAATCCTCATATTAATTTAACATAATAATCAAGTTAATTACTGAAGGTTTATAGGTGCTTGAAGAATCAAGTTAAGTATTGAAGGTATGCTAGTGCTTGAACTTTTGAAATTGACATTGGATTTCATATATGGATCAATTTTTTTTTTTCTCTTGATAGTTTTTTATTAGAACATTCTTATGTTTCTTATTGATACTTTCTCAATCCAAGGTAGATCAGATGATTCAAATTAGTTTCTCATTGAACTTAAAAAGTTATTGGAAAATGCCATTCTTGATCGATCCCTTGTGTTTGACTAGGTTATATGATTATATGTATTATCATGAGATGATCTAGAATCATATGCATACTTCCATGATATTTGATACTTGTAAAATGGATGAAAACTTGTTATACTTTTTCATACATTGATTCAAAATTGAGTGAAAATTTTTATAAATCTTCTAGTTCAACCGTCCAATGTATCTCTCAGGTCTAATCTTTGCATTCTTCATACGACCCATTAATTTGGTGATTCTTTATTTTTCAATTATTATTATTTGGAATTTGGTGGTGTTGTGGGATTGATAACAGGAAGAGATGAAGAAAAGTGGCTTCAGTTTAGATGTATTTACCTTCGACAAATCTAGCTTTGATATCAAATGA
>NW_018231764.1:0-703 GCF_001263595.1 Phalaenopsis equestris | reverse complement strand
TTTTTTTTTTTTTTAAATTAGATCAGTTTTTTTTTTGCTGTCACCATTAGGGTGTGTGAGTCAAGCCAACTTGTGAAATGACTGGAGCTTAGTTTGATAAGTGGCTCGTGAATTGAGCTCGATTGGCCAACAAGCCAAGCTCAAGCTAGCCCTGATTCGACTCGTTAGCTCGTGAGCCTGCTTGTTTAAATAAATATTAATATAAAATATAGTAAATTTAAAGGCTTTATGTTTAATATTTTAAAAACATTTGGTATTTTATATTATGTGATTTTTTTATTATTTATCTCAAATTAACATATATATTAAAAAAAACAGTGTCATGTCACCTCCCAAAAGAGCCCTTATAGGTGGTGGGCAGCCCAGGACTTAAATAATGCTTTTCAGCCCTGCACCTAGCCAATGTGGGACTATTTGTTCGTGATATTATGACGCCCTCGTCAAGGATCGGCTCCACCGAGGGTCTCACTGGACCATGGAGAGTCCACACATCTGGCAAGCAGTAATCTGCTTTGATACCACTTGTCATCTCCCAAAAGAGCCCTTATGGGTAATGAGCAGCCCAGGACTTAAATACTATTTTTCAGCCCTACACCTAGCCGATGTGAGACTATTTGTCCGTGACAGTCAGCTCAAACTCGTAGACTTAAGCTCAAGCTCGACTCGACTCATTTAAACCCCTAGTCACAGTATTTTACGGGAT
>NW_018231763.1:0-770 GCF_001263595.1 Phalaenopsis equestris | reverse complement strand
CCCTTAATCCTTTAGGAGACTCATGTAGATGGTTCTCTAAACCCACCGGCCCTAGGCTATCCCTAAACCCACTGGCCCTAGGCTAGGGTTTAGCTAAAACTAGTACATAGAGGACCCAAATGGGGTTTCCATTAGTTCATAACTCAGTTATGGTGGTTGGCATTCCAATTTTACCAAAAATGCTCAACTTGGCTTTTTGCCCCTAAACTCCCCCAAATTACCTAAGCACCCTTGAAACCCTAAATTTGGCCACCCAAAATACCAAAATTTATTCAAAAACATTTCAAACCTTTTGAAAAACATCCAAATTACCCGAAATCACCAAAAATATTACCCAAAATCACCAAAAAATTGTCAAATGACCAAAATGCCCCTCCTTAGCCCAAAATTTCAAAAATTCCGAAAAATCCCAAAAAATCTCAAAACCTTCCAAATATTCCCTATTTCATTTTTCTTAACTACCATCTCAACTAACACATGACCCAATTTGACCAAAACCTCCAAATTTACTTTAAATGCCCAATTTCCCTAAATTCACCCCAAATGTCCATCAATTTGATCCCAATTTCCCCAATTCCAATTCAAAACTCAAATTCAACTTCCATATGACCAATTTAAACCAAATCCAAGCTCAATTGGCCTATGCTTTGAGCCCAATTTTGATCTAAGTTAAAACCCCAACTTTGGCCCTATGTCTTGATTCCACCAAATTGAACTCTGTAGCCTTCTCAATCAGCCTCAAATTGAATCCTAAACTCTTCATAACATTC
>NW_018231762.1:0-321 GCF_001263595.1 Phalaenopsis equestris | reverse complement strand
CCCCCCCCCCCCCCACCACCAACACCAACAACAACAACAACAACAACAGTAGCAACAACAACAATTGCAACAACAACAACAACAACAACAACAACAACAGCAACAGAAACAACAACAACAACAACAGCAACAGAAGCAACAACAACAACAGCAGCAACAACAACAACAGCAACTCCAGCAACAACAACACCAGCAACAACAACACCAGCAACAACAATAATAATAGCAACAACAACAACAACAGCAACAACAACAGCAACAGCAACAACACCAGCTCCAGCAACAGCACCAGCACCAGCACTAGCACCAGCCGCACCAGCA
>NW_018231761.1:0-1149 GCF_001263595.1 Phalaenopsis equestris | reverse complement strand
AATTTAGATCTAGGTAGAATCATTTGTCAGGCTGACGATGTTAAACAAAGCGCTTTATGAGGGGCAACCCATATTTATCAGTGTGGTTTGATTTGATGTGCTTGAGAGTTATGATTGTTAGTGTTGTATTGTGTTTGTTTAAGTGCAGATTGATTAATTTGATTGATGATTGGTAGATTTTTGAATTGTTAGTGTTTAGATTTACTTTTATTGTGTCAAGAGGAAGGTGCTTTCTTAACTTCTTATTATGGATAGACTTGTATGTTCTCTTGAAGTAGTTGGATTGATGAGTCCACTACAACTTGGGTCTCACCTATACTTGAGTTTTACAAGAGACATCATGAATTTTAACAGTGACAGTTACATCTCAACTTTATTTCTTCCTTTCTTTGACCTTATTTTTATTTGATAGGAGTAGCTAGCCTATTTGATGAGTGACATGTGGATGATATTACACTATCCTTATAACTGCTAGAGGTGCTTAATTATGGGATATAATGATGCCTGGGGTTGGTGCTCAAGAACCAATATATCAGAGATAATCTTATCTTTGGGATTAGAATCTATAAAATTATTTATAAGTATACAATATATATGTGTAGTGATTCCGTTAGAAATTGGAAGTAAGTTAGTGAGATGTGATGAGTTAAAAGAAAAATTGACCTCATTTATCATGTGTATTTGTGTTCATGTTACAATAATATAAAGATTTGGAGAACACATAAATATATATATATTCTTATGACGATACCTATTTTGCTTATTAGACCTTTCTTTCAATTTTATCAACCATGTTTAGTTGAGATTTATTTTCTACTACTTGTTTTCTATCCTGATAAATAATTGTAGATGTTTTTTATAGACATTTTTGGTAGATAGAATTTCTAAACTATTTTTTTCCTACTTATATCTTCTGTACTAAATGCGATACATGTTAAAAAATCAAGTTTAGCGGTAAAATGGGTATACTTCCTTTTAGTTTAGTATTATTGCATGCATGTTTTAGGCTAGACTTACTTTCTCCTCCAGTAATTCTATCCTGATTATGAATGTATATGAATTTGATAGGATGTGGTAGTAGTTAATAGATTCAACTTTTACTTCTTCCTGCAATATTTTATTGAATTGATTACAAAATATTTAAAAATT
>NW_018231760.1:0-430 GCF_001263595.1 Phalaenopsis equestris | reverse complement strand
GAGTCCAATGAAATCACGTCACGTGACGGTGAAAAAAAAAATTATAAAATATATCCGATAACACAAGAGAATATTCTTCCTGTGTTATTCAGGTTTTATTGTATGTTATTCGTGTTATTCATGTGTTATTGTGTTATTATAACATCGAAAATATTCTCAGAATACAATAACACATGAATAACATGAGGGAATATTCCCGTGTGTTACAAGACCGTTTTTTTTTGTCACGTCTACGTGGCGTAATTTCATTGGACTCCGCACGTAACTGTACGTGCGGTGTCCTGATGCAATATTTTTTCGGAGAAGCAAAGGGGAGTTATGAATTGGGAAGGATAAGTGGGAACAAATTGGTCTTTATCACTGAAGGAAGGAAAGCGATAGCAGTTATCAATTTGAATCAATCTATCAATTTATTTCTTTATTTTTCTCT
>NW_018231759.1:5778-6364 GCF_001263595.1 Phalaenopsis equestris | reverse complement strand
TTGTTGATCTATTTTGTAATTATAACAACAGCCGCTTATGTTAATTTTTTTTCTAATCCTCTTTTAACAAATGGATTTCAACTTAAGTTCACCACTAAGTCCTTAAGACCTAAATGTATTAAGTGTGTGTATTGATTTTGAAAAGATTTAAAACTTTAAGTGATCATTATCAAGATCATTTAAATATCATTTTGATTATAAAATAAGGGTATGAAATCATTGATTTCCAAAATTATACCCCTAAATTCAAAAGTCATTTTATAATAATGATGTTTCCAAAATTTTAATAATTATGGGAATTATCTTTTTATATTGTAATTTGGCAAAGTGAAGTGGGTTTCTACCAATTAAGCCCATTCTTGGTTGCAAATCATTAAATGAGTTAATTAATATAAAAAATCACCCATTTCCCATTTTTGATTAAGCCTAAATGCTTATTAAGGCCAAAATGTCTGAAATTACAATTTTGCCCCTAAGGGTCCAAACTTTCATAATTTGTCAAATTTAAGTCAAATGACCTTGGAATTTTTATGTAACCTTACTGATAGGTCAATTAAAACATCAGAAGAGATAATGTGAATTTTTA
>NW_018231759.1:0-2200 GCF_001263595.1 Phalaenopsis equestris | reverse complement strand
TAGAATTGTATAGATATCCATTCTAAATGAACCATGGATCAATGAAATCTTCATTTTTGGTCCTCATGTATTGGTTTTAATTAGTGTATTGTGAGGATATTGTGTATCCTAACTCCAAACCAACACCCAGGGTCAATCCTAAGGCCAAGTAATCCTATAGGAACTCCTCTTGAATCCTCTCACAATGATCTTACCTATTAAATGCTAGAAGTTAAGATCAATATGTGAAACTTCAAGTTGAGTAAAGAGAAAGGCTTTGAATTTCTAATGGTGGGGTACCTCTTCTAATTTTCTAAGACTAGTCAATAGGAAAGTCCTATGGCTAGACCTAGGCTACTAAAGAAGTTTTCTAGACCTCAACCAAAAGTGAGGTCAACAATTTTACATAGAAATTATGTCGTCACAAATCTTTAGGAGATCTGACAGTCTAAAAGAAAATGTCATAAACTCAAGAGGGTTCACCAGAAGGCAGATCAACAAACTAGATATTCGATTCTGATTAAACATAGAAAATCCAATACTATCGATTGTGAGAGCGGTTAAATTCTATCAACTCGAGTGAATCATTCAGACGACATGTGAAGAGTCATCCAAACATATCATCTTTATGGAGCCAATCAGAGGAAGAGGTTGATCTTCGAGACTGCATGCAGGAATCATTCAGATCTCTTCTCAAATACTAGCAGGAGAGCACAACAGGTCTCAACCATCCCACCAGAACCCTCTCATCTCAGGGAAAGCTACCGATCAAATTATAGTAATTTACCCTCTGCTCGATGAATTAGCTTCATCCTGCCAACAGAAGCTCATTGATAGAGACCGAGTGCCGATGACTGGACTATGCCTATCAATTGAAAATTTTCACCAATCCATGCACAGTAAGCCGACCAATAGCATTACAGATCCATTCGCCCGACGACACTGACGGGTCTAACTAATTGACAAAACCGTTGAAACTCTGCTTGGTCTAGCCAGCCAAGCTACAAAACATTAAGGCCTTGGGCCCACAAGGGTGAGATACCTGGAATATGTACATTTTTTACTTAAATTGGGGTATAAATGTAACTTCATATATCATATCTTTTTTTATATAAATAGAAGCTCATTTATTGAATAAAGTGTTAGACAATCCCCTCATTCTACTGCTCATTGTTGTGCTCTTTATTTCTCTCTCTACTTCTTTTTGTTTTATTCATTCGATATGATTCATATGACAAATTCAGATTCAACATGTAAATATAACAATGTTATGATGTGGTTAAAGCTAATACTCCTCCCATGTTGTGTTCTTTATTATATTCTTCGTTCTAGATGTTCCTCTTTCCCACTTGGGGCCTTCGATTTCATTTTCTTGTAGGTGAGCTCAACTAGTCATATAGTTAAATAGAATATATTTTTTAAATACAACAGGGGATGCCACCACTCTAAGTGGTGACAAACACATTGTCATCACTCTAAGTGACGTCAATGTTAATATCTAAATTTCTTATAAGTGTTGTTTTGTAGAAAAAAAAAATTATACAGCGGAAAGCACCTATTTCTGCTAATAATAGTCCAAAAAAATTTGGGGTTTGTTTGGGACAACTGCAACTTATTAAAAAGTTATTGCACAACATTTGTGACAGAAAGTTATTGTGGATTAGCTGACTGTCTGTTTGTTTTTTACAGTTTGAAAACAGTTGTGCTGCAACTGTTTCTGGGTAATTAATCATTTTATCTCTATATTATAATGTTGTTTGCAACTAAACTGTATATATCAGTACATTCCATAATTGAAAGCAAGTATTCATCATAGAACATTATAAAATAAAGATAGACACATTTCTAAACTGTGAATAACATAACTACTAAAATTAAGAAAATGATTATTAAAATAACAATTAATAATACAATGACATTATTTTTAAAAAACAAACGACATATGTCATGAGATAAACCACCATCCAGCGAAACTCTCCATGCCGGATTACTCTTGGTGGTGGATTCTTCCAGCTTATTTGCCCATTGGAAATAGTCATAGTTTTTTGTGATTCTCCTTGGGCAATTATAAAACTATCGCCCGTGGCTATGTGAATGCCTCAAAATAAGCAAGGAACATTGTAATCCGCAGTTGTAGTGGAATCAACTGGATGTACCGGTAATTCTTGAGCTCATCTTTCATAAAGACTTTGTCGGCACTATTTTTGGTGTGGAGTTTGTC
>NW_018231758.1:198400-199974 GCF_001263595.1 Phalaenopsis equestris | reverse complement strand
TTAGAGGTTAGGACCAATATGTGGAACTTCAAGTACAAAAGAGAAGGGTTTGGAATTTCTAATGGTGAGGGTTCCATGTGTAGTTTTCTAAAAATAGTCAACAGGAATAGTCCTATGGCTAGACCTTAGGCTACTAAAGAGGAAAAACTAAACCTCAACAAAAATTGAGGTCAACAAATGGACCCCCAATAGGGGTGGTGTGCTGGGCAAGAACACCGCGCGTATTGGCGTTGACCGATGACATCAACAAAAACCTGTCCAGACTCCTAAGTCAACAGACCCAGAAGTATGCGTAGAGTTGTGTGTGTGATTTATTTCAGCCGGGGAATTAGCAGGTGATCATTTGGTTGAAATCAAGGAGTAGGGACTCTCACTGGGGATCAGAGAGTGAACTTGGAGTTATGAAATTTCAAAAATTTCCAAAGGATGGGATTCAACATGTAAGTGTTGACCCCGAGGTGGGACTTGAAATCCAAATATCAACTCGAAAAGAGAGAGAGAGTGAGAGAGAGAGAGAGTCGGAGTGTAAGGGTCAACCTCGAATGTAATGAATCAGAAATATAGGACTGATTCAGAAATGAGAATTGAAATGTAGGTCAATTCTCAAAAGAGAGTGTCGGAATGTAAGGACCGACCTCGAATGTAAAGAATCAGAAATGTAGGACTGATTCAGAAACGAGAATTGAAATGTAGGTCAATTATCAAAAGCAGGTGTCAGAATGTAAGGACCGACCTCAAATGTAAAGAATCAGAAATGTAGGGTAGGACGAGAGAGTCGAAATTTAGGTATCGACCTCGAAATGTGAGAATTGAAATGTAAGTATCAATTCAAAGATGAGAGAATTGAAATGTAAGTATTAATTCAAAGATGTGAGAATTGAAATGTAGGTATCAATTCAAAAATATGAGAATTGAAATGTAACTATCAATTCAAAGATATGAGAATTGAAATGTAAGTATTAATTCAAAGATGTGAGAATTGAAATGTAGGTATCAATTCGAAGACATGAGAATCGAAATATAGGTATCAATTCAAAGACATAAGTATTGAAATGTAAGTATCAATTCGAAGACATGAGAGAATTGAAATGTAAGTATCAATTCAAAGATGAGAGAATTGAAATGTAGGTATCAATTCGAAGAGATGAGAGAATTGAAATGTAAGTATCAATTCAAATATGAGAGAATTGAAATGTAAGTATTAATTCAAAGAATGTGAGGATTGAAATATAGGTATCAATTCGAAGAAATGAGAATTGAAATGTAGGTATAAATTCGAAGATATGAGAATTGAAATGTAGGTATCAATTCAAAGATATGAAAATGTAAATGTAAGTATCAATTTGAAGACATGAGAGAATTGAAATGTAAGTATCAATTCAAAGACATGAGAATTGAAATGTAGGTATCAATTGAAAGATATAAGAATAGCAATGTAAGTATCAGTTCAAAGATGTGAGAATTAAAATGTAGGTATCAATTCAAAGATGAGAGAATTGAAATATAGGTATCAATTCAAAGATGAGAGAATTGAAATGTAGGTATCAATTCAAAGATGAGAGAATTGAAATGTA
>NW_018231758.1:197329-198390 GCF_001263595.1 Phalaenopsis equestris | reverse complement strand
AAGATATGAGAATTGAAATGTAAGTATCAATTCAAAGACATGCGAGAATTGAAATGTAAGTATCAATTCAAAGACATGCGAGAATTGAAATGTAAGTATCAATTCAAAGACATGTGAGAATTGAAATGTAAGTATCAATTCAAAGACATGAGAGAATTGAAATGTAGGTATCAATTCAAAGACATGAGAATTGAAATGTAGGTATCAATTCAAAGATATAAGAATTGAAATGTAAGTATCAATTCAAAGACATGCGAGAATTGAAATGTAAGTATCAATTCAAAGACATGAGAATTGAAATGTAGGTATCAATGCAAAGATATAGGAATTGAAATGTAAGTATCAATTCGAAGACATGAGAGAATTGAAATGTAAGTATCAATTAAATAATGTGAGAATCAGGATTTAGGTACTGATTTGAAGATGTGATATGAAATTTACCAAGAGCTTGTGATGTTGAATTTGCAGTAGTGTGTTATATGAGAAGGTTGATTTTGGAGAAGATTTGTGGAGTTTCGTGGAGTTTTTGAGCAGAATGTGAAATTCTGCGAGGATGTGCAAAGGGTTAATATAGGTAACGATGGTTGTGGTGCCGCACAAAGAGTAGGAAATTCTAAAAACGGAAGTATCCACTCAACAGGTTTGTTTTATTTTCTTGTTGTTTTTATCACAATTGATTTTGCAAAAATGTGTCTTTAAAGTTTTAATTTTAATTGGTTGATATGAAATTTGTTTTGTTATTTATTCATTTATGATCATCTTTCATTTGTGTTTTGTTACGTTGTCGAAGATTTGTTGTTTTGTTCTTTGTTCATTTGAACTCTGAACCATCGCATGGTTCGTGGCTTTTATCCATCGCACAAAAAGCAATTGACAAAAAGGCATAACTTGAGAGAAATTTCCATTAATCCGCTTCAATAAAGATGCTACAGACCAAATATAGGCTAATGCCTCAAAAAGAGTACATCACGTAGTACATGCTGAAATGCATTGAGAGTCATCTCAAGATATGAGTACATCATAGACTGATTACATCAGATACATGTCATGCTTGCTAAAAG
>NW_018231758.1:192181-197131 GCF_001263595.1 Phalaenopsis equestris | reverse complement strand
CACGGACACCCTACGGTGTCGTACTCCTGGAATGCAGTGCTTGGCCACGTCTACACCGTTGCCCTTGAGAACAAGTACTGAACCAACTGGGAGAGGAATTTCCACAGCTCCTCTGAATTTACCATGGCCGATTACATCAATTTCTTTTCCAAACAGAATATTGCTCTTACTCATGAATGAGACCGTGCAGAAAGGCTTCACAAAGTCATGATGGTCAATGTGCGAGGGAATGCAGTCACCTTCTTCATAAATGTTGATGATGCAACTGTTAGGAATGAAAGTGGTGGGTAGGATATTCCACTTCACCATTCTCTTTATTATCCACTTTATCATCGGGGGTAACAGATCCACTTGGTCGTATCAGAGGATCCCAGGCGGATTCTCCTATCTGTTCCTTGTAAAATTGTAGCAACAGCCGCACTGGATGGTGATTCTTCCCTTTCCTCGCATCCATTTCTTCGGCTCGGAATACGTTCTTTCCATGAGAAGACCCACTCAACCTCTATCTTTTAAATTAAAAATTCATTCCATGAAGGCTCTTTCATCAGTTTCAGAGAAAACATTGGTATATAGCTCCAAGCCTTCCAATATGTTGATAAACTTTCCCTGAACCTCTTCATAGAACTCACTTCATAGAACTCAAACAACTCAAACTCTCTTTTGTTTACCTTGCTTATTTTGTAGTATTCTACCATTCCGGGGGTTGGCCGTTGCGTGGGGCGTTCCTTCCTCTAGGCCTCGGCGGAAATCTAAACCCGTGCTGGCTGCTCCGGAATATGAGATTCAGCATCAAGCGGGATGAATGATCCTGGGCTCCGCGGTGCGCGTTGATCCATCCCCAATGGGACATATGGCTCATTTTCCATGTAATCTAGAGTCTGAGACTCATTAGCGCTTGCAGTGGATTCTTCTAAGGAACTGAAATGTTGTAGATGTAGAACGTTGTAGTCTGGGCATTCTACAAATGCGCCCGTGTGATCGCCGGGCTGGTGTCTCGACGTTGCATGTTGGGCAACCTCTGCACAAGATATCTGGGACCGAGGGTACATCTGATTTTGTCAAAAATCCTGACTCTTCATTTGTAGTGGGCAGGCTGACAGAAGTTTCTTTCAGATATGGATCGTAGATATGTCTCTCATGAATGGGGGTAAGAAAACCGCTCACGTTTCTTTGGCGTTTGCGTTCCTGTCGCAGAAAGGCTCTCTGTTTCTTTCGGTTTGCATTTTTGTGTTGCGTCTTGTGGAGTGGAGTATTTGGTAGTTTTTCACTGTGGGTGGCTATTAAGCCCCTTGCTGAAGTAGCTATCATGGAGGGCAGTCGGCTGGGCCCCTCCATCGGATCTTGTTCTGCTATCACGTTTTTACCTTTACGTGACACATCGTCTTGAGTGGTCACCCTCAACAGTGAAGGTAGTCCCTTCTTTTCTTCATTGTTGACTAGTCCTTTAGAGGACCGTCGTAGTACATATCAATCTGGTTGAAATCCATGTAGAAATCTATGAAACCTCCTTGTGGCGCCATCTCTTCATTTAGTGCGAGGTTCCAGCCGTCCTGGAAGGCAAAGATCAGCCTCTGTCCTGACATTTTTCTGCATACGATAGAAAGAAACGTCAGTGGGCTAAAGTTTGGCATGAAAAATAACAAAACAGAGTATTTATTAAAGTAAATTTTAAAATTTTATTTTTTTTTTGTGAAGATGATTATTCATTTTACGTGTGAGTTTCGTTTGATTTAATAAGCTATTTAAATTCAAAAGTAGAAAAAAGAACGTGTGAAGTTCAAAAATTTTCTGAAAATTTTCATTATAATGAGGTTAACTACAAAATTTGGACCCGGTCATAGACATTTGGCCACATAGATAACCCTAAAATAATTAAAGTTTCAAAGTTTCAAAGAAAGCATTGATAAGCGGCATTGAGCAGCATCAGGCTGCGTAATAGGTTTTCAGGTATCGTCCATTTATCGGTAACATGGGTCTTTCACCCCGGAAGTCCACTAACTGGTAGGCTCCTCCTGTATAGACCTTCTCAACGATAAATGGTCCCTCCCAAGTTGGCTCAAAATTTCCACCTATTTTCCCCCGAGCAATAATAGGTCTTCTGAGCACAAGCACGAGGTCACCAATTTTTAATGTCCTTTGGCGGACCAATTTGTCATGGGCTTGTACCATCTTCGTCTGGTAGAGCTCCAAATATTGATGTGCTTCTAGTCATTTTCCCTCGAGACTCTTCAATTTTTCAAGTCTGAGTTTTGCACTTTCTTTCGTTGTAAGTTGGTTGGAAACGGCGACTCTGAGAGATGGTGTCTCGATTTCTAGCGGTAGCACGACCTCAGCTCCGTACATGAGCATATAGGGTGTACACCAAGTGGGAGTCCTAAAAGTCGTCCGGTAGGCACACAAGGCTTCTAATAGTTTGTTGTGCCAATCCCTTTTATTTTCATCCAGTCATCCAGTGTTTTCTTCAAAATCTATACCAGTGTCTTGTTGAAAGCTTCAGCCAGACCATTTGCTCTGGGATAGTAAATTGTAGAGTATCTCCAATCTATCCCATGTATTCTGACAAAATTGTTGATCTTTGTGCTTTTGAAAGATGTCCCATTGTCAGAGATTATCCTTCGCGGTACTCCAAAATGGTAGATGATTTGGCTTTTAAAAAATTGAAGGACGTGCTGTTCCGTAACCTTACATAACGGTACTGCCTCTGCCCATTTGGAGAAGTAATCTATAGCGACAAGGATGAACCTATGCCCTTGAGAAGATGGAGGGTCTATCGGACCTATTATGTCTGTGCCCTAACACTCGAATGGCCACGAGGCAACAGTTGGGTGTAGCACATTTGGAGGTTGGTGTAAGACCACCCCATGCACCTGACATTGGTGACATCTTCTGGCGGTATCCATGCAATCGAACATTATTGCTGACCAATAATATCCGAGTTTTAATCTTCATTTTCATTTTTGGTCCGGACTGGTGAGTGCCACACAACCCGGCATGTACTTCTTTGACAACATTTTGTCCCTCGGCTCTGCTCAAACACCCCACATTTGACATTTGGTCGAATGATCTTCTGTAGAGAACATTTCCCACCAGAGCGTAAGACATGACCCTTCTTGTGATGTGGTGTGCCTCAAACTTGTCCTCCGGCAGCTTTCCAGTATGCAAATATTCTTTTAATGGCTTGCACCAACCTTTGTTGATGTCTGCAACTGCATTTATTATTTCTTCTTTTCCAAGTTTGTGTAGAGTTTCGAAGTCACTTCGAGACAAGGCTCATCTTCCTTGCACCATGACTTCGATGGAATCCTCCGGAGGACACACCATTTCCTTAGCGAGTTTTGCTAAATAGTCGACATGAGCATTATCTCCTCGAACAATTCGGTAGAAAGTCACCTCAGGAATCTGCTCCAGGAGCTTCATCGCGTACAGATGGTATTCTGCTAATCTTGGTTTCAGAATTTTGTATTGTCCGGCGACTTGCTGGATGACAAGTTGAGAGTCACCATAAATGACAATGTTCGTTATATCTATTGAAATCGCCAACTTCAATCCGGTGAGTAAAGCTTCATATTCTGCTTCATTTTTGATACTTGGCTCCGTCAGGTGGTACGAAGACCTCAACATACCCTTATCTGGCGTAATAAAGATCAAACCGATCCCTGCCTTGCCTGGTATAACTGTGCATGATCCCTTGTCTTTCCTGGCTAACGAAGCACCATCGAAGTACATTTCCCAGCGCTGCGCACTAGAAAATTCCATCTGTAATATCTGCTTGTCCAGTAACTCGTCATTGAGAGAGGACCCAGCTGGCAGTAGGTGTGCAGCGAGAAAATCTGCTAAAATCTGTCCCTTGATAGCACAGAGGGGCACTAAAGTTATATAATATTGCAATAGGATCATTGACCATCTCGTTAAACATCCGGAGAGTGTTGGTCGCATCATCAAATACTACAATGGATTAACTTTCGAAATTAAGGTGATCTTATGAGAAAGCATGTAATGTCTAAGCTTTTGAGCGGCAAAAATTAGTGACAGACAATGCTTCTCAATAGGTGGATACCTTATCTCCATCGGTATTAGACGATGACTCAAGTAGTAGAGAGCATTTTCTTTTCCCTCCTCACTGACTTGGGCTAAGAGGGCTCCAAGAGAGTCATCCAAAGCTGCGGTATAAAATATCAACGGTTTCCCTGGGATAGGGGCTGCCAAAACAGGAGGTGTCATTAAATATTGTTTAACGTCCTCAAAGGCCCGCTGACATTTCTCTTCCCAAATAAATTTGGCGTCCTTTTTAATTAATGACGAGAAAGACTGACACCTACTTGAGAGATTGGAAATAAAGCGTCTTAGATATGCCAACTTCCCCTGAAAGGAACGTAACTGCTTCAAGGTTTTAGAAGGAGGCATTTCCAAGATAGCTTTAATCTTATCCAAGTCAATCTAGATTCCCCGATGACGAACAACGAATCCTAGAAATTTCCCGGAGGTGACGCAAAAAGCGCACTTTAAGGGATTCATTTTAAGGTTATATCGTCGTAACCGTTCAAACACAATCCTCAAATCGTACAAATGGTCTATTTTCTGTTTACTTTTGATGACCAGATCATCCACATAGAATTCTACTTGATTGTGAATGAGGTCGTTAAAAATCTTCGTCATTGCATGATGATATGTCGCTCCAGCGTTCTTTAGGCCGAACGACATCACTGTGTAGCAAAAGATTCCAATCGGTGTTCTGAAAGCTATAAGCACTGCATCCTCGTGGGCTATCTTGATTTGGTTATACCCCGACGATCCGTCCATAAAGGAGAAAATTTCATGTGTTGAAGCGATATCCACCATCATTTACGGTATAGGTAGTAGAAACTCGTCTTTTAGACATGCTTTATTCAAATCTCTGAAGTCAACACAAACGCGGATCTGTCCATTTTTCTTTTTAACAGGTACAATATT
>NW_018231758.1:189894-191903 GCF_001263595.1 Phalaenopsis equestris | reverse complement strand
TCGTTCTTCAGTCCCGAGGTTAATCTCTTTCAATTCATCGATAGTGAATTTAATTTCTTCCTTAAATTCTGGCGGAGCATCTTCTATTGGTTGATCAGTAGAGTCATCATCTACATCGAGACAATCTTTTTCTGACTCACTAGTAACAACCATGCAAAATTCAGAGTCATTGACTGGTCCAACTTACCAAATCCGAGACCTTCTTTTCAATTGGTAGTTCGTCTTTTAGTATTCCACAATTTTTCAAAGAGTTGAAATTTATCTTTTGGCATTTGTTTTGGTAAATGTCCCTGTTGAATTAACTTTTAAACACTAGGCAAGAAGTAACCAAAAGGCAATTCCATTAATTCATTAGAATCAACATCAAAATTTACATGTTTTTCAAGCTCAGTAGAGGTAGAAGCACGGTAAAATTTGATCGGCTTTGAACCAACACTACGGACTTCCTTGACTTCTAAACTCTCGACCTTTTGAGGGAGAATCGGAGTAAGGGTCATAGTATTCACATAGTGGTTTATTGTTTCATATTCATTCCTCTCTGTATCTTCTAGGGATATCTCGTACTGAGGCTTCTTCAGTTTTGTCATCATTACTTCATCTTCAGAACTGTCTTCATCACCAATGTTGATAGTTGGCCTAGTCCGCTCAACAATTAAATTGATCTTTCTTCGTCCGCGTCCCCGGCCTCGACCTCGAATGCGTGAACTAGAAGAACCTCCACCAACTCGTTGTAAGGGAGTGGTAGAAGGTTGTTGAGCGGAGTAGTCTGGCCTCCTTTTTGTGATTCTTCTGAACCTTCATCTTTGTTTGTCAAAATCTTGCGCAAGAAGAAAATCTTCTTTGAAGGCGTGTAGTAAGCAACATCTTCATGGATACCAACTTCATGTACTAAAAATGGTTGTAGATCTCCCTTGATGCAATTTTCTTGACCATGTTTCTGGTATTTAAAGCATTGGTATAGAGATGATGGCACCATATTGTGCTCATGAATCCCCATATTGTGCTCCCATATTGTGCTCATGAATCCATGATCAACCCAATAGAGCGTTAAAAGAGGTCTCGACGTCGATGATATGAAATTTAGCGGTTGTTACAAGTTCTCCAACCTTTATAAGAAATAAAATTGATCCAAGGGATCTTTTTCCCTTTTGGTTGAATTCTCTTACCATCATCTTATTGGGGATGAGCTCCTGAACGTCGAAGTCAAAATATGCTAACTTCCGTAGACTCATCAAGTTAAGAGATGCTCCAGGATCCACTATGGATAACACAAATCTGCCAATGTTGACGGAGATGTAGAGCGGACGGTTGTGGTCGGCGGTACCGAGCAACAAGTCTTCATCTGCGAAGGTTACCCCTGACTGTTCTCTCAACGAGCAAACTTCATCTGAGGATGTGCTAGCCAACTGACCTAAGAAAATTTCTTGATCAAGCAAAGCTGTAACCAGAGATTTTCTCATCTCCTTTGATAGGATCAGAGCGTAGTAGATGCTTAGTAGGGCAGGCAACTTCCTAAGATGTGCTAGCACGTTGTAGTCTACTTTGTATGATCCTCCGATTTTGTCTTGATTATGTGGTTCTTTCATTGGTGGAGGTGGGGGTACCTCTTCTCGAGTCATTATCTATTTTCCTTTGTCTGTTGGAGCTGTTCTTGGTGGTAACACCTTCTCGTTTCTTAAGTTGACTTCTGTGACTTCTTCTTCTTGAGATATCATTGTTGAATCTTCCGGTGTCTTTTCCTCTTCGTCGGAAAGATCTAAGTTAATGGCGACCGGTGCACCATGATGCTCGAGAGTTGGCTGTTCGTTATCGGTGCTGTCGTAAGCGATATCGTTGATGTCTTCTTTAGACTTGACAACAAGCTCATTAGACTCAAGTACGATTTGAGGATCATTTTGGGGATCGAGATCGCAACTAGCTTGATTATAATCAGTCACGTTATTACCAGAAATAGTCAAAACATAGCCGAAATCACAACCATTATATTCATAAGACCCCGGAGGGACAAA
>NW_018231758.1:144642-188077 GCF_001263595.1 Phalaenopsis equestris | reverse complement strand
GCCAATCTTGGTGCTTGTGATTGCCCCTGAATGGTGGCCATGGCGGTCATAGCTGCAGTCATCTCTTCTATTCTCTTCTCCAACTTTACCCGTTGTTCAAGGTGATCCCTCCTGAGACGGACGTTGTTTGGATTGACTGCTCTGTTTCTGAGGGTGACTGACGATGATCTTTTGCATATATCTTTATCGGCTGATTTCCTTTGTCGACAGTTGTGACTTCCACTCTTGATTTCTTTTCGAACACTCTGGTCACCTTAGCCTTTTCATGTGGCTCCATGTGCTACATTTCTTCTTGGATACTGCTGGCTTTACTGAGTAGCTTCTCAAATGATTTGATGGTGAGTCCCTTAAGCATGAAAGCTACTGGCCCATGAATGCTTTTGAGTAGAATCTCAATTGCTTGATGTTCTTGTAGCTGTCATTCACATTTCATTTTAAGGTTTCTCCACCTCAAAATATAGTCTGTCAAGGTTTCACTAGGCTTCTGCTTCTCCATTATGAGTTCTCCAATAGACACATAATGTTGCATCCCAGCAAATCTTTTCACAAATAACTGTTCCAACTCAGAAAATGTTTTAATTGACTCGTTGGGCAGGTCGGCGTACCAGTCGAAAGCAATCCCTGACAAGCTGCTGACATAGTAGAGCTTCGCTATTCCTCGTGTTTCTACAATTGGCTCGAAAATGTGCTATAAGCTGTCTGGGATTTCCTGTCCCATCGAATATCTTGAAGTTTGGGGTCACAAAACCCTTGGGGAAAGGCACGACATCAAACTTCTCCGGGTAAGGTCTACCCTTTAAAATTGATGCACCGCTCTTGGACTGGGCTAAAGAATCTCGTACTTGTTCAGCCATTTGCTTGAACTCCTTTTCTGGCATGGTACTTGATGGACAATCCTTCTTTGGTTGTTCTTATTTGTCGGTCAAAGTAGCCTCCCTTCTTTCATCTGCGATGTGTATGATTTCTGGCTGATTAATCTCTTGAGAAGCCAATCTTGGTGCTTGTGATTGCCCCTGAATGGTGGCCATGGCGGTCATAGCTGCAGTCATCTCTTCTATTCTCTTCTCCAACAGAACAACTTGCTCATCTCTGAGGAGGATAACCCTATGCAGCTCATCTACGGTGTTCTCTTCTGTGTGAGGTTGATCCTCGCGTGCAGATGTGGTAGCTCTGGTTTCGATCACATGGACATCCATGAAATATTCCTCCAAGTAATCACTATAATTAAAATCCTCATTGTCATTATCGTTGGAAACTCCATGTTCTCGAGCCAACTCAGAAAACTCGATTCTGTGTTTCTCGACTTTTTCCTCAATTATCAACTCCTTGATTGCTTTAAGATATGGAGGACCTTGATGGAGATCCTCAACGCGTCGCGACGATGTCAGATATTTTAGGCACTGGTTTTACTTCCTGTTTTGCAGGCTCACTGAACTATAGCGGTGCAGCGACCTTGGGTACACATACCTTCTTCTTCTTTGACGATGATGCCCCAGGACGATACGAGTTAGTAGAGACATCGGTATGTCGAGGGAAGGTATGCTCCCCGTGGTGTGGACCGGCTACAGTGTCAGGTAAACATCTTGTCTTTCTTTCAGTGATTGCAGGAATAACTGGTAAACTTCTCGGACCCATACTTGACTTAATCGGTTGGCGATCTGCGATCCTGGTGGTGGTATGATTGGTGGTGACCATAGCAGTATCGACTCGGTGTCCCAAACGGAGCCAGATGGGAACACGGGTAGGTGACTTTATAGTCGACCTATGAGATTTTCTCGCGGACTTAATACCCTTCAAAAGTTCATTCTTCATATGAGGGGAAATTTAGGGACTGAGCCAATTTGGAGGTTAAATTTGGAGAGTTTTCAACATTAATTTGATGCAAATTTGGAGGTTAAGGCAATCAATTGGGTGAAATTTGGTGACTTAGCCAATTTGGGGCTAAATTTGGGAATTTTGGATTTAGGCCAAAATCAAATGGATTTGAGGCTTCACCATGGTAAATTGGTGGTTGATTTTGATGTATATGAAAGTTATCAAGACTTTGCAGCATCAATTGAGGCCAATTGACTATGCTATGGGTTCAATTTGGTGAGATTAGGTCATATGGTCAAAACTAGGATTTTGACCCAAATCAAAATTGGTATCAAATAATGGACCAATTGAGCTTGTATTTGGTTTAGTTTGGTCATACAAATAGTGAATTTGAGTTTAGGATTGGAATTGGGGTCAATTGAGATCAAATTGGTGGACATTTGAGTTGGATTTGAGGAAATTTGGGTTTTTAAAGGGCATTTTGGGGATTTTTGTTAAAGATGATCAAATTGACCAAATTGGGTTGTGTGATAGTTGAGAGAAATGAAATTGAAATTATTTGGGATTTATTAAGATTTTCTCTTAATTTTTGGAATTTTTTGGATTTTAGGCCCAAGAGGGGTATTTTGGTAATTTGGGGGTGTTTTAGGGGCAAAAGGCCAAGATGGGTATTTTGGTAGAGTTGAGGTACCAATCATCACCAATAAGCCATGGACCAATGGAAAAACCATTTTGGGTTCTCTACATAGTGGTCTTAGCTAAACCATAACCCTAGGGCTAATAGGTTTAAGGGACCATCTACATGAGTATCCCAAAAGATCAAGGAATCTAAGCTAGAAATTTGAGTTCATGGTTGTGAGTGAATGTGGGTGTAGGTAAGTGTATTGAGTGCCTTAGCTCCAGACCAACACCCAAGGTCAACCTTAAGGTCCAACAATCCTAAGGGTGACTCATCTTGAGTTTCCCCTAGAGTGACCCCACCTACAAAGTATTTAGAGGTTAGGACCATCATGTGGAACTTCAAGTTGAGAAGAGAAGGGTTTGGAATTTCTAATGGTAAGGGTTCCATGTCTAGTTTTCTAAGAATAGTCAATAGGAAAAGTCCTATGGCTAAACCTTAGGCTACTAAAGAGGAAAAACTAAACCTTAATAAAAATTGAGGTCAACACCCATTTAGAGAAGTAGTCTGTAGCGGCGAGAATAAATTTGTATCCTTTAGAAGATGGAGGGTCTATCAAACCTATTATGTCAGTGCCCCAACACTCGAATGACCACGAAGCAACAGTTGGGTGTAGCACATTCGGAGGTTGGTGCAAGACCACCCCATGTACTTGGCACTGGTCACATTTTCTGGTTGTCTCCATGCAGTTGGACATTATTGCTGACCAATAATATCTGAGTCTTTTGATCTTCATTTTCATCTTTAGCCCTGACTGGTGACCGCCACATAATCCAGCATGTACTTCTTTTACAATATTTTGTACCTCAGTTATGCTTAAGCACCGTAGCCACATCTGATCGAATGATCTTCTGTACAGGATGCCACCAACTAAGTCCTATGACATATCCCTTTTTGTAATGTGATGTGCCTCTGACTTGTCTTCCGGCAACTTTCCAGTATGAAAATATTCTAATAATGGCTTACGCCAATCTTCAATGATATTTGCAACCTCATTTATCGTTTCTTCTTTTCTGAGCTTATGTATATTTTCAAGGTCAATTTGAGACTAAACCAGTCTTCCTTGTATTGTGATTTCAATGGAATCCTCCGGGGGACATACCAAGTCTTTAGCGAGTTTTGCTAGTGCATCAGCATGGGCATTTTCTCACTGAGGAATCCGGTAGAAAGTCACAATGGGAATCTGTTCCAGAAGCTTCATCGTGTAACAGTGGTATTCTACTAATCTTGATTTCAAAATTTTGCATTGTCCAAGAACTTGCTGGATGACTAGTTGAGAGTTACCATAGATGACAATGTTTGCTATATCCATTGAGACTGCCAAGTCCAATCCGGTGATTAAGGCTTCATATTTTGCTCATTGTTGGTGTACGACTCTGTCAGGTGGTATGAGAACCTCAACATAACTTTATCTAGCGTGACAAAGATCAAACCAATACCTGCTTTACCTGGTATAACTATGCTTGAGCCTTTATCTTTTCTGGCTGATGAAGCACCGTCGAAGTACATTTCCTAGTGTTGGGCACTGGAGAATTCCATTTTTAGTACTTGTTCATCTAGTATTTTGTCATTGAGAGGGGACCCAGTTGGTAGTGGGCGTGTAGTGAGAAAGTCTGCTAGAATCTGTCCCTTGATAACATGGATGGGAACAAAAGTTATATGGAATTGCAATAAGATCATCGACCATCTTGCTAGACGTCCAGAGAGTGTTGGTCGGGTCAGTCGGGTCATCAAATATTACAACATCAAATATTACAACGGGTTAACTTTTAAAATTAAGGTAATCTTATGAGAGAGCATGTAATGTCTAAGCTCTTGGGCAGCAAAAATTAATGTCAGACAATGCTTCTCAATAGGTGGATACCTCATCTATGTCGGTATTAAACAACGACTTAAATAGTAGAGTGCATTTTCTTTACCCTTTTCTTTTCCCTCGCCATTGGCTTGGGCTAAGAGGGCTCCAAGAGAGTCATCTAAAGTCGCGATATAAAGTATTAACGGTTTCCCTGAGATAAGGGCTGCCAAAACAGGAGGTGTCATTAAATATTTTTAAACGTCCTCAAAGTCCCGCTTGGATTTCTCTTCCCAAATGAATTTTACATCCCTTTTAATTAATGCCGAGAAGGCCTGACATCTACCTAAGAGATTAGAAATAAGGCTTCTCAGATATGCCAACTTCCCCTGGAAGGAACGTAGTTGTTTTGTTGTTTGTAGTTGTTTTAAGGTTTTAGAAGGAGGCATTTCCAAGATAGCTTTAATCTTATCTGGATCGATCTCGATTCCCCAATGACGGACAATTAATTCTTAAAATTATTTGGAGGTAACGCCAAAGACGCACTTTAAGGGATTCATTTTAAGGTCATATCATTGTAACCATTCGAACACAATGCTCAAATCACAGAAATGGTCTATTTTTCATTTGCTTTTGATGACCAAATCATCCACATAACATTCTACTTAATTGTGAATGAGGTCATCAGAATTTTTTTTCATTGCATATAGATATGTTGCTCCGGCATTCTTTAACCCAAACAACATCACTGTGTAGCAGAAAATTCCAATCGGTGTTCTGAAGGCTGTAAGTGCTGCATCCTTGAGAGCCACCTTGATTTGGTTGTATCCCGACGATCCGTCCATGAAAAAGAAGATTTCATGTGTAGAAGAAATATCCACCATCATTTTTTGTATTGGTGTCTGGTATTGGTTGTGGAAACTCGTCTTTCGGACATGCTTTATTTAGATCTCTAAAATCAACACAAACACGTATCAGTCCATTTTTCTTCTTGAATGGAACAATGTTAGCTAACCACGTGGGGTACTACTCTTCCCGCACAAAGTAAGCATTTATTAATTTCTTAACCTAGGCTATGACTTGTTGCTCTATTTCGAGACGCATTCATTTCGGGGCTTATTTTATAGGAGTCATATCTTTGTCCACCACGAGTTTATGAACTGCTACTTCTGCTGATAGTGTTGGCATTTCATTATAACTCCAGACGTAGCAATCTCTGAATTTTGTTAACAATTTGATCAATTATGAAGATTCTTCATAATTGTGTAAAGAACTTATAAAGGTAGGTCAGGGTTGTTCTTCAGTCCCGATGTTAATTTCCCTTAACTTGTTGACAATTGACTTGATTTCCTCCTAATATTCTGGCGATGCATCTTGTATTGGTTGATCATTAGAGTCATCGTCTATATCAAGGCAATCCTCTCCTGATTTACTAGAAGCAACCATGCAAAATTCTGAATCATCGACTGATCCAACTGTACCAAATTCGAGACCCTCTTTCAAGTTGGGAGTTTGGCTTTTAATATTCCATAATTTTTTCAAAAAGTTGTAATTTATCTCTTGGCATTTGTTTTGGTAAGTTTCCTTGTTGAATTAACTTTTGTACATAAAGCAAAAAGTAACCAAAAGGCAATTCTATTAATTTGTTAGGATCATCATCCAAGTTTACATGATTTTCATTTACATGAGATGTAGAAGCACAGTAAAATTTGATCGGCTTTGAACCAACACTACGGACTTCCTTGACCTCTAAACTCTTGACCTTTTGAGGGATCTAAACTCTTCCTTGACCTCTAAACTCTTGACCTTTTGAGGGAGGATTGGAGTAAGGGTCATAGTATTCAATCCGTGGTTTATCCGATCATACATCGTTTCATATTCACTTTTCTCCGTATCTTTTAAGGATATCTTGTACTGAGGTTTCTTCTATTTTTTCATCAATATTTCATCTTCCAAATATTCTTCATCATCGATATTGATGGTTGGCCTAGTCCGTTCAACAATTAGATTGATTCTTCCCCGTCTACGTTCTAGGCCTCGATCTCGGGTGTGCGAACTAAAAGAACCACCACCAATTTGTTGTAGAAGGGTGGCAGAAGATTGTTGAAGCTGAGTTGAATGGCCCTGCCATTATACTTCTTCTGGATTTTTACTTTTGTTTGTTGCAATTTTGCGAGATAAGACAGTTTTCTTTGGAGGCGCGTAGTAGGGAGCATCTTCATGAATGGCAACTTAATGAATTGAAAATGGTTGTAGATCTTCTTTGATGTAATGTTCTTGTTCTTCTTTGTAGTACTTAATGCATTGGTGTGGAGAAGATGTAACCATGTTGTGTTCATGAATCTACGGTTGACCAAGTAGAGCTTTGAAGGAGGTCTCATCGTCAACGATATGAAACTTGGCGGTGTTGCTAGTTCTCCAACCTTCATAAACAATGTAATTGATCCAAGGGATCTTTCTCCCTTTTGGTTGAATCCTCTTAGCATCATTTTATCGGCTATAAGATCTTAGGCTTCAATGTCCAAATAGGTCAACGTCTGTAGGCTCAACAAGTTGAGAGATGCTCCTGGATCTACTAAAACTCTGGACAACACCAATCTGCCGATGTTGATGGAGATGTAGAGTGGGCGATTGTGGCCGATGGTACCGAGCAACAAATCTTCATCTATGAAGGTTACCCCTGACTGTTCTTTCAATGAGCAAACTTCAACTGAGAATGTGCTGGCCAATTGAGCTAGCCAAATCTCTAGGTCAAGCAAAGCTGTAACAAAAGCTTCTCTCATCTCCTTTGATAGGATCAGAGCGTCATAAATGCTTAGTCGGGCTGAAAACTTCCTAAGATGAGCTAGCACGTTGTAATTCAATTTTTTTGACCTTCCGCTTCTCTCTTGACTGTGTGTTTCTTCCATTGATGAAGGTGGAGGTAATTTCTCTCGAGTTAATATTTGTTTTCCTTTGCCTTTAGGAACTATCCTCAGGGGTAATACTTACCCACTTCTTAAGTTTATTTTCATAATTTCTTCTTCTTAAGGTATCATTGTGTAATCTTCTGGTGTTTCTTATTTGTCGGAAAGATCTAAGTTGAGGGCGAGTGGTGTGTCATGGTGCTCGAGGATTGGTTCCTTGCTCCAAATGCTGTCGTAAGCGGTATCATTGATGTCTTCTTCGGTATTGTTAGCGAGTTCATCCGACTCAAGTATGATTTGAGGATCATTTTGGGAATTGAGATTGAGGTTATATTAATCATGATTGATTATGTCATCATTGGAAATAGTTAAAACGTAGCCAAAATCTTGATCATTATATTCATCAGCCCCTAAAGGGGAAAAAAGATAATCATACAATGTCAAGGGTTTGAGGATTTTCTTCTCTGAATCTGAGACAACCAATCTATTAGAGTCAGCCACTATGCTACCCCCCGTGCTATCAATCTTTGTGATGGGGTTCTTCTTTTTCTTTAACTTTGATGATGATGGCTCTGGCGGTGAAATCTTCATCTGGATCTTGGCAGACTGAAGATTCCTAAGCGGTAGTTTACTTTGAAGCGTTCTAGATTTGATTTAACATCTTCTTGGATGATTTGCTCCAAACTGTATCCTATCCATCTATTTCATTATGTATATAAGAATGTTTTGATGTAACCTGAATTTGATTTGGGACCCTCTTAAGTTTGTTCCAAGTTGTAGTCTATCCATCTTTTCCAGCATACAGATCAATCAGAGAGATTGGCTTGTTCGAAATCATATTTATGAAACCTTTTCCAGGTTCTTTTAAATACTCTTTTGGGATCATTATATTTACTTCTTTGAGATTTTTCTCAAGCCAATCTTAACGATAAAACATTCTTATATAGTGTGCCCGAACAATCTGTGATATGCACAATAATTTGGTTGATCCTTCTGATCGACCTCTTCGGGTTTCTTTGGGTCTGGTAGTTTAACTCGGGCTTCTTCATCAGACTCATCAGTCTGGTAGTTTAACTCGGGCTTCTTCATCAGACTTTTGAATATTTTAGATACAGCTTCATCTTTGAAACAGTGCCAGAGATATTCTTTTTCTGCCAGAGATATTCTTTTATTCTGAGATGATCCTCCTTGAGGCGGTCGCTGGTTAGACTAGTTATTCTGTTTCGAAACCTGCTGTGATGAAGATTGATGAGAAGCTTCTGCATATATCTTTATCGATTGTTTACCTTATTAATAGTTACTACTATTCCGAATTTCTTTTTAAACACTCTGGTTGTCTTGGACTTCTCGTGCGAATCCATATGTTTGATTTCTTCCTGAAGACTGCTAGCCTTGCTGAGTAGCTTCTCGAAAGATTTGATGGTGAGTCCCTTGAGCATGAAAGCTACTGGGCCATGAATGCTTTTGAGTAGGATCTCAATTGCATGATGTTCCTGTAGCTGAGGTTTGTACTTCATGCTAAGGTTTCTCCACCTTAAAATGTAATCCACTAAAGTCTCGTTAGGCTTTTATTTCTCTATCATGGGTTCTCCTATGGAAAAATGATGTTGCGCTCCGACAAATCTCTTTATAAATAATTACTCCAACTCAGCAAACATCTTAACCGATCCGTTGGGCAAATCGACATACCAATCGAAAGCAACTCCTGACAGCCTGCTCACGAACTGTTGACAGAGTAAAGCTTCATCATTTCTTGTATTGCCACAATTGGCTCAAAAGTGTGTTAGGTGCTGTCTGGGATTTCCAGTCCCATAAAATATCTTGAAGTTTGGGAATATGAAACCCTTAGATAAAGGCACGACATCAAACTCTTCCAGGAAATGTCTACCTTTTAAAATCAATGCACCACCCTTAGATTGAACTTGCTCGACCATCTGTTTGAATTCCTTCTCAGGCATGGCACCCTGTGGAGAATCCTTCTTCGGTTGCTCATCCCTATTTTTTGCGATGACCTCTCTTCTTTCATCTATAATATGTATGATTTCTAGTTGGCTAATCTCTGGAGATGCTAGTTGCGGCGCTTGTGGCTGCTCTTAAATGGTGGCCATGGCGGTCATAGCTGTTGTCATTTTTTCTATCCTTTTCTCCACTTGACTGACTTGTTCATCCCTTATGAGGATAGCCCTGCGCAGCTCATCTGCAATGTTCTCTTCAGTAGAAGGTTAAGAATTGCACGTAGATATAGTGGCCTTGATCTCGATAACTTGGACATCCATGAAATCCTGTTCGAGGTAATCGTTATTGTCAAAATTTTCATCATCATTATCGATGGAAACTCCATGTTCCCGAGCCAAATCAGAAATATCAGCTCTGAGCTTTTCAAAATTTTCTTCTATTATCAATTTTTATATCATCTTAAGATCTGGAGGACCCTGCTGAAAATCCTCTACTTGTTCTTCCATCTCACCGGCATTCGTTGCGACGATGTCCGATATTTTAGACCCTGGCTTCATCCCATGATCTTGTTTTGCGGGTTCACTAGATTGTATCCGTGCAACAACCTTGGGTATCCATATTTTTCTCTTTGATGACGATGTCTCAGGACGGAGTGTCCAAGGAGAAACATCGGTATGTAAAGAAGAAGTATGCTCCCCACGGTGTAGACCAAATACAATATCAGGTTACCTTATTGTATTTTCCTTTTTAGGAATATCTTCTTGATGTGTGCTTGGTCGGATTCTAGAACCCAATTTTGACTTTACCGGTCGACAGCTTGTGGTCATGGTAGCAGTGAAATCTGTAGTAACAGCGACAGTGTCAATCCTGTTTCCCAAGCGAAACTAGACGGGAATGCGAGCGGGCTTATTTTCATTTAACTTCTATTTGGTGGACTTAATCTCCCTTAAAATCTCTTCCTTCATTTGAGGGGATATTGCATGTCCCACTCATTTGAGTAACTCATGGACTGAACAACCCTCTTTGACAGCTAGTCTCTGAAAAACTGAGCCAACTCGAGCGATAAGGGGAGACTTCTATAACTCTTAAAAACTCTCCCTATCCTGTCCATGAAGTGATGGTAACGCAACAACAATCTTCTAGACACTCTCGTGTTCATCGGTGTCCACTAGAGGATTAAATTTGCTTCCTCGCAGTAGTGGATATATTTCTAGTAGTTCAAATTCCTCTTGGTGAGGCTCTTCCTTGACGGGTGTTTTCTCAGCAGCTTGGGCTTTAGCAGCTTTCCGAACCCTTCTGTTGTGGTTTCTTTTCTAAGTTCGGGTTGGCGGTGTAGTCTTTAAACTTAATCCAACTTTAAAAATTGAAGGTGGGGCAGTTAATCCTTCAGTTGGATCCTCAACAATTATTATTTATTTTCCTTTGGTAGCGGGAATAACAGGCTTGGTGGGTGTCATGACGGCAGTGATCTTGGCTTTCTTGTAGGAAGGGAAGTCCTGAAGAAAGTTCAAGTCAAATTCAACAGACGACTCCTGAATTTGTGGAGCGGTGACTTTCATCACGATGAACGAAGCTTTTTTGAGGATGACCTTGAGGTCTTCAAATCCGGCTCCAAACTTAATTGTGGGAACAATGTTGCGGGCTTCGCAGGTCGTTGGCAAGCTGCAGGAAAAAGTCAGCGTGGGGCAGGCCATTGCAGCAGCTTTAAAAGAAGAACGCTATGGGGTTAGCTATATGGCCAAAACCTAGTAATCTTTAGTGCAAGCACTGAAAATTAACAGAGGTTGATCACTAGACCGGGTAAGTTTTAGTTTGTGAAAATTTTAAAAAGTTTAATAAAAAGGTGATTTAAAAGTAGAAAAAAATATTAATTTGTAGAAGAAAATTTGAAGCGCGTAGCACAACATAACTTTAATTTAATTTGCACAATAGCAAATCAAACTTGAAAAGGAGATGTGAAGTGTTTACCCAGTGCGGGACCTATTTAGCAACAGATAATGCCTAGGTGGAATTTAGTCCATCAAAACATCTATTGGGGTCCCACCCCACATGAAGATTTAAAGAGTCCTTAATGGCCTCCTGAACCCCTCTGTTGAAAGGTGAATGAACAGGTAGTCCTGAAGTCCAAAGAGTTGACTGTACTTTCCTAATGCAGAAATGGGTAAAGCATGCCAAAGCAAGAAGGGTAATTTTGGTTCATAAGGGACATGAACGCATTACCGATGTATGAATATAATTTTTCTTAATTAGTATGGAGAGAGAAGCTAGTCCCCAACGGAGTCGCCAAAAGCTGTCGGCACTACTTTGGTTTAAGTTGCCGGTAAGAAGCTCTCGGTCACCGGAACTGAAATCCCGTCGCCCGAAAGAGACATCTTAATTTAGTTGCAATTGTAATTTTGTGTGATGTTTGTGATTAAGTTTTGAGTTATTTTATATTTTTAATGTTGTGGGGTTGAATTTTATCTTGGTTGATTTTAGTTTTAGTTTTGATTTTGGTTTTGTGGCTATCCTGATAGTTGTAGTATTCATGCAGGGTGGCATCGTTGTTTAGCATGCAACTTTCACAAGTATAAAACGTATAGAAAAGACTGCACTATAAACTATAACAAGTGTACCTGATGAGTCTTCTCGTTCCACCACCAGAAACTTAAAATGCATCTAAGGACAGTTCATGTAGAGGCAGAAAAGTACGAGCAGGAAAAATAAAGTTCTGGTGGTTTTCCTAACGCTATGTTGTATTTTGGTGAGTCCTTAGGAGTTTAATTAAGGATGACTTTGTTAAGCAAAGTATATTAAGTTTAATAGACCTATGAGGTATCCAACAGGTTAGGAAAAGGAAGCAGGTCCATGCTTCCCTCTTATTACTTGGTTAAAAGCCTCAAGCTCATTTAAACTTATTATGTTCCTCAATAATTTTCATCCTATGAATGCCTTAATGCTCAATGAACATTGATGTCCTAATTATCCCTTAGAGTAAGGTAATTATCATTTGTAATTTAATTTTGAAGATTATGTGAATGAAGACCCTTAAAGGGGGTAAGCTAGATTTGTTGGAACAGTTAGTCAAATTTTGGTTCTAATTGGGCTTGTGGTGTTTTAAAGGTGTTAAGTTTTAGCTATTTTTGCTTTTCAGGGAAGCGAATAGAATAAGAATTGATTGATCAGTCTTGATTTAACTTAGATCACCACTAAGCCCTGAAGACCTAGGGGAGTGTCTTAATTAATTTGGAAAAGGTGATCATGATTCATTATTTGAATTTCATTTGAACATCAAATTGGGGTATTAAATTTATTAATTATTGGCTTCCAAAGTCATACCCCTAAGTCCTAGGTTCATTTAATTTTAATAAACTTCCAAATTTTAATAATTTAGAAATTTATTAATTTATCCTTTTAATTAAGAAAGTGAGGTTGGTTTCTATCAATTAATCTCCTTTTAAATTTCAGTCATCCAAACAGGTTAATTAAGATCATAGGTTGCCCATTTCCCTCCTTGAATCAAGCCTAAATGTTAATTAAGGCCAAATTCCTCAAATTACATTTTTGCCGCTAAGGCTCTAACTCTTCATAATTTGTCAAATTCAAATCAAATGACTTTGAAATTTTTTTCCTAGCTCTTTCATGGGTCAATTAAGGCATCAGAAAACATCAGAGGAGAAAAATGTGATTTTTCAAAATTTAATTTAATTTATATAATTATTTTCATGCAAAAATAAGATTTTTCAAATAAAATTTGATAACTTAACCAAGGTAAAGCCTAATAACTTGAATTTTTTACTGGAGATAGACTTAAACTAGGGAACCATTTGAAACAAATTTCATAATTTTTTGAATTTCATTTGAATTATTAGAATTATTTTAATTTATGAGGTATTTATAAAATATAAAATATTTTAAATGTGGAAAATTAAGTTTTGCATTTTTGAAAAATCTCCTTGAGGACAAAGAACCCAGTAAAGCAAATTTTATGTTTTTCTAATTTTTCTTTGATTTATTGGAATTATTTTTAGTGTAAATATATTTTTTAGCCTTTAAAAATTATTTTAAGCTTCAAAATACAATATCTTTATCTAGAAAATCAGTAAAAACATTTCAATTATTTCTGAGTGCTTAGAAAATAATGTAAAATATTTCCATGATTTTTATTATTTTTGTGATTTTTATGAATTTTTAATTATTTTAAATATTTAAAAATAAGCTAAAAATGAAGTTTTATTTTAAATTCTATTTTATTTTTATAAAATTCCCCTGATAACAGAGAACTTAAAAAACAAGTTTTCATAATTTTTTCAATTATATTTTGATCATTAAAAATCATTTTAGTGCCAGAAAAGGTATTTAACTTGAAAAATCAATTTAAGCCATCAAATGGACTCAAAATGCTTTGAAATTTTTAGGGGGAGTTCTCTGAATCTTAACAGTGGAGATAAAAAGCAAGTCATTTTGATTTTTGTGTTATCCAAAATTAATTACCTTAGTGTTTTAGGGTTTATAAAGATTAGACTCATTTTAAATGACTTGACTCATGAAAAATTTTTATAAGGGTTCTTTGGTCATAGTGAAACTACCAAAATTTTTTTGGTTTTTTTAAGAAACATGATGATTAATATGATTAATTTAAGCAAATAATGTACATAAGCTTCAAAAATATAGATCTCTGTCTAGAGGTATTCTCTGACTTTGAAAAAATCAGGGAATGTTCCCATGATAGAGACAACAACATGCCAAAATTTCAAACCTTGGTGAAATGACTATATGCATGGAGAGTTAGATGACTCAAAATAGTGTTTAATTAATTAAAAATAAAATATGAATCAAATGGACTTCAAATTATTTCCACATTGTTTTATTTCCACATTGTTTTCCTCTGTTCACTGAGCAAGTTGGTATTTTTATTTTATTTTTGTAATTTTTCTACACCAAGATATGGATTTTTTAAGTTAGGGTGTATTTTCTGAATTTTTTTTATTCCCTATTTATCTAATTAAACACGCGATGCCTCGTCAACCTACGGTGGCTCCGAAGCTCCAAGCGGCGTGCTCCCATTTGACACCACCATCCACCCCCATCCACTTCAGCGCTGACTCGGCCCGCGGTTTATGTTCCAAAGCGCTGTCCGGTTTCATCTTGACCATCCATCTGATGCACACTTGATCGAACGACGCTCCATCATCGTCCCTAATAGCCTAGCCCGAGAACCGTCCATATTCCAAGCTTGTTATCTCCCTCATTTCTCAACCAAATCAAGTGCAATTTTTTTTTGATTAAGATGCCATGAAATTAAGCCCAAGTAAATGGAAAATCAAAAGAAGCTCGGGAGGAGAAGAAGTTCAATACCTTTGCTCTGAGAAGGGAAGCTTCAATCAGCTTCAATCAGAGAATCAGAGATGCTTGACACGTTTGTTGGAGACCAAGGAGGCTAGGGATTGAATCTGATGCTGTGGTGTAAGGTCTAGGTATGAATTTGACCAAGCTCGATTTTAGGTGTTGATCAAAGTCTATGCTAGGGTCTTAGTAGAAGGGGGATTTGATGGGGCTTTGTCTCCTTTTTGTTTTGTGAAGGTGTGGGTATACGTAACTGAAGTTTGGTGGACTGTGGGAGTGTAATGAGCTCTTTCCTGGTTTTTGGTAGAAATTTGACTTAAAATTGGGCTTCGACAGTGGGAATCAGTGGGGAAGATGGTTGGATTGCACTGAGGAGGTCTCAAAGAAGCTTTGTGAGTGATTTGGGAAGCTCTCTCTGAGAAAATTTTAGCCCTCCCTCCATGACCGTGGAGGTAAGCTTTTTATAAAATGGCTAAAAAATGGCTAAGGGGTGGCTGTCATGGTGAATTGGGGGGTGCAATGTGGTGCTTAGGTGGAGGACAGAAAGGCTCTAACATCTCATTTTGGAGAGGTGGCCTCTTGGTTTGATTTGGGTGAAGTTCAAGGGAGGTGGCCCTCAGTTTTTGCTTTTCTGGCGACTAGGCCGATCGGACATGGCAGGGGAAGCTGGCTAGGAGCTCAGGGAACCCAAGGGAATATGTCACAGCAAATTAATGTGCTTGGGCTTAGTTTTGGCAAAAAGATTCTTAAGCTTAAGAAATGATGGCATGAAATCCCTTGATTTAAGGTCCCTTGATTTAAGGGTTGATTTAAGGGACCATTGGTCCATGGATTAGCTTAGGTGGTTAGGTGAGTTTTGGCTCAGTCTTAGGGTTTAACTAATGGCTGTGGAGTCATTAATTTGATAGCTTTGGGGTGGTTAGTCTACATTTAGTGCATGGGTCCAAGTGGATGCAAATGACCAAAAACATGGCTTTGGGTTAGGCTAGCCATGAACTTGAGCCCAATTGATTGATGAACTTGATGTATATGATTTTAATGAAAATTCTTGGTGAAGGTTTGAAAGGATTTTGAGTTCAATTGAAGGTCAATTTGAAGGAATTTGAAAATTGATCATTTTGGGCATGCTGGGCTATCCTAGGGTCTAGATTGGGCTAACCTTGGGATATGTCCAAATTGATGGTTGAAAATTTTCAATAGGAATTCAATGAAGAGTTTTTAACATAAATTGGGTGCCAATTTTGGGATTAAGGCAATCAATTTAGTCAAATTTGTGGGCATAGTCAATTTGGGGCAATTTGGGGATTTTGGAATTAAGTTGAAATTAAATGAAATTGAGGCTTTGCCAAAGCTAATTGAATTTCAAGTTTGCTATTTAGGAATGTTATGAATAGTTTAGTGTCCAAATTGAGACCAATGGAGTAGGCCCTAGGTTCAATTTGGTGGAACCAAGTCATAGGGCAAAAATTGGGAGTTTTGATTTAGATCAAAATTGGGCTCAAATAATGGGTCAATTGAGCTTGGATTTGGTTTATATTAGTCACATGATAGGTGAATTTGAGTTTAGGATTGAAATTTGGGGAAATTGGGATCAAATTGATGGACATTTGAAGTGGATTTGGGGAAATTGCGTTTTAAAAGGCAATTTAGGGGTATTGGTTAAAGATGGTCAAATTGGCCAAATTAGGTTATGTGGTAGTTGAGAAAAATGAAATAGAGAATATTTAAAATATTTTGTAATTTTTTGTGATTTTTTTCAATTTTTGGAATTTTGGTCTAGGGAGGGATACTTCGGTGTTTTGACAATTTTTGGTGATTTTGGGTAATTTTGGTATTTTCAAAAGGTTTTAAATGATTTTTGAACAACTTTTAGTATTTTGGATAAATTTGGGAATTTTGGCCAAATTTATTAATTCAATGGTACTTAGGTAATTTGGGGGAGTTTAGGGGCAAAAGGCCAGGATGGGTAATTTGGGTAAGATTGGGGAACTAACCACCAAAAGTAAGCCATGGACCAATGGAAACCACATTTAAGTCCTCTTATGTACTGGTCTTAGCTAAACTCTAGCCTAGGGCTAGTAGGTTTAGGGTACCATCAACATGAGTATCCCAAAACTATCAAGTGATAAAAGTCAATAAATTTTGAGTATAGGGTAGTGAGTGATTATGAGTGAAGTGAGTGCCTTAGCTCTAGACCAACAATAAAGGTCAACCCTAAGGTCAAACAATCTTATAGGAACTCTCCTTGAGCTCCCCCATAATGAACCCACCTACTAAGTGCTAGAGGTTAGGACCAATATACGGGATAAAATTTTGCAACCTGAATTTTATTGGTCTACTCTTGTTAGAGATGTTAATGAACATATTAAGACATGTGATCAATGTCAGCGAGTAGGAAATAATTCTAGAAGAAACAAAATGCCTCTGAATTACACATTGAAAGTTGAAATTTTTGATGTGTGGTAATTAGATTTTATGGGACCATTTTTGCCTTCATTTAGAAATTTATATATATATATATATTGTTTGCTGTGGATTATGTTTCAAAATTAATAGAAGCAATCACTTTACCTAGAAGTGATGCTTGGACTGTCTCAAAATTTTTAATTAAAAATATTTTTACAGAATATAGAATGCCGAATGTAATCATTACTGATTGAAGTTCTCATTTTAGAAATGCAACAGTTGCTAGATTAATGGAAAAAGTATAATATAATACATAAAATTGCAACTGCTTATCATCATTGCAACTGCTTGCAACTGCTTATCATCCCTAGACTAGTGATTTAGCGGAAGTATCTAATCGTGAAATTAAGAGAATTCTGGAGAAGAAAATTTTTTCTATTAAAATGAATTTGTCGATTAGATTAGATACTGCATTATGGGCATACATGACAACTTATAAGACACCTATAGGATTGTCCCCATATAGATTAATTTTTGGGAAGATTTGTAACTTGCTAGTTGAATTGGAACATAAAGCTTATTAAGTGATAAAAGAATTTAATTTCAATTTAGAAGAAGTTGTGGAGAAAATATTATTGCAATTAAATGCTTGAAGAAAATAGAAAATAATCTTATGATAATGCGATGATTTATAAGGAAAAAATGAAATAATGGCATGATCAGAAGATAGTAAAAAGAGAATTTGAATATGACCATGAAGTTGTATTATATAATACAAGTTTGAAGTTATTTCCTGGAAAATTGAAGTCTGGAAAGGGTCATTCAAAGTTATAAAAGTCTATCCCTATGGAGTAGTCAATATTGAAGATCCCAAAATTGGAAGAATATTTAAAGTGAATGGGCACAAATTGAAACCTTATTTTGATGGTTGAAGACAAAATACTAAAGAGACTATCATGTTGGATCACCCAGAAGGGGACTGGGAATGTCGGGCTAACGAAATTAAACCAAGCGCTTTGTGGTAGGCAACCTATATGTATCGTTGTTTATTTTGAGTTTTTGTTTAAAATCTTATATGTATGTTTATGTTTATGTCTTTATGTAATCCATGTACTTTGTTTGCCTAATGTTGTGAAAAGACTAAGAATTTACTTGATCAAAATCGAAACCACCAAAATTTTGATATTGGTTCATGATGCGCCACATTCCAAAGAGCTAGTGTATGATGCGTCGTAGAGACGAAAATGACTTAAAATGTTTCAAATGGTAGTTTTTGGCATTTTTTAGCAAGTAAATCTTCAAAAAGCTCCTAAAAATAAACTTCAAGACATATTTTAGGGGGGAGAACAAGGGAAGAGTCACCACTTTTCAATTCCTATGACTTCCCACTCTAGAAACGACGCTAGATTTGAAATTTTCAACCAAAGAAAGTTCATCAGTTTAGACACAAAAAAGTTGCATGATTGAGTTATAATGAAGAAGAGGCTTATCAAAGAGAGGGGATTTGTGAATCAAAGTTTCAACATGTCAAATACTCAAGTTAAATAAGTTATTGCGCAGAGGCATTGGGAAGTAGTTTGCTACACTACTGCCGCTGTAGTCGTCCCTATGGTGAAAGAATTTTATGAAAATCTTCATGGGATCAACCAAGGAATGATGTACATGTGAGGCAGGTTTGTACAATTCACTCCTTTGAGAATCAATGAAATGTTTATGATCGAGAACACGTCTATCTGCCACTAAGCAAATTTTACCCCTACAAGAGACAACATAGATGAACTCTATCGTTACCTTACAGATGAAGATGCTAATTAGGATGCTCGAGATGAAGGGAATGTAAGTTTTTCTGAATCATTGTTAAATCCTACTTCAAAGGCATGACATTTCTTCATTTCCTATAAATTACTTCCTACTATCAAAATTAACAAGGTCACTAAGGAGAGTGCTATCCTGAACTACTGTATTCAAACTGAAAAACCTATTGATACTGGAGCCATAATTGTAAAATCAGTTTTGAGTTTGATCGTGATTGGATCTACAACTACATTGGGACATCCATCTACTATTTTCTAACTCTACATTCAATTACAAGAACCTTATGAAAGTTGGCAGAAAGTACAACTACTTTGCAAGCTGATGGATTCTGAAGTCTACTGCAGTTGCATTGGAATGGGAGATGAAAATGATGTGAATGTACTAATGGGTCAATGATCCCAGAATTCATCACCAATTCAGCCCTATTACAACCAGAGTGCACTTTCAAAGAGAATTAAGAGGATAGAGAAAGAGTTGCATAATCTTATACATGAAATTGAGAATATTTCTGAAATACTGGGTCATCTGGATTGGAGACTCAATGAACATTTTGAACATACAGAGTGTATTGAAGATGGTCCAGTATATATGTTCAAGAAGCATGCATAAATTAAGTAGGAAAATTCAACTGATTAATTTCCATTTAGGCCCTTCTAGAATCTGTATGTGTACTACCAGTCTATGGGAAATATCTAGGAGGATGAGAGTGAAGAAGATGTTTAAATTTGAGTTAAGCATGGAACGTTGTGTCTAGTATTGTTTGATTTAGTATGTTATGCTAGATTACCTTTACTCTTTATTGTTGCATTATCTATGTTTATTTTGTTGAAGTTTGATATTTAGATTTCACTGTTAGGACGTTGGTTTGCTTTAGATCACTTAATTTGTTATGTGCTGGCTTGAAAAATGTTAGTTATTAATAACGCGGATTTCGTATTTAAATATGAGTTTTGTGTTGTTTGTGAAAATTTGGTGTTGATTTGATGTTTAATTATACTTAGAAAGGTTTATTTGAGTCAAATAACGGTTGACGTATGTCGATACTATTTTTGGTTAAAGGGTTGCCAGTTAGAAGGTGCCGGTCACCGAAATTGAAATCCCGTTGCCTGCTTCGGAAGGACATTTAATTTACATATTTACATAAGTTTAGAAAAATATGAAATCAAACTGATTCCATATTTTCCATAGTTTAAATGAAGGAGCACTATACCTCAAACCATGTATCTATCCCGAAAGATAAACACAAGACTTGAGGATGAGGCTTGATCAAATAAACTATGAAATATATGACATACATTTGATCTGTGAAACCATTTTATTTGTCGACAAGTTCCCCTATTTAATACAAAGAATTAAATAGGTTTTATATTAAGCTGGGTTCGAAAAAGCTTCATATAAGGGCAAGCCCCTATAGTTAATTACATCTTAGATAACCGAAGTCACCTAAGAAAACTCTTGATAAAAATCAGGGAATATTATCTTCAAAGAGGTCAAAGGATAGGACTTTTCAATGAGATCAAACATAGAGGTGTGAAAAGGAAATGTCTCAAATTTGGAACATTTTATTTTTGGAATCCATGGGAGGAAGAACTAGAGGAAGAACTAGAGGATGTCATAGATAGAGGATGTCATAGATCCAGAGGGGAACTTCGGTGACTTCCCAAGCTATCCTTTGGTTTGGCTTCAATTTAGAGAGAATTATTTGAATATTTTATACTATCAATTTTATTAGTTAGGGCTTACATTTGTGTGAGGCTTACATTTGTGTGAAACGAAATTTGTGTGAAACGAACACACAAATAGCTTGAAAGATGTGAGGATTTAGGTCGTGACAAATGACAACCTCGGAATCCTAAGAAAAGTTAGGGCTTAGATTATAAAGTATGGCTACATAAAGGACTAAATATGATTTGAGGATTTATGTTGCATAAGAAAACGACCTCAAAATCCTATGGATTGTTGTTTAATTTTAAGGAAAGTTATGCTGCTATAGATCCTCTTACTGTTGAAAATGGCTGTATTGTCCACAATGCTAGCTCCAAGCTCCTCGTTGTGATGAGTTTAAGTTTTCTATTATGTCATATTATAATGTCAAATTAGAGGTCCCTATGATTATAGTTCTTTAAATATTATGGAGCATATTAATGTTTATTAGAGCGACATCGGTTATGATTTTAAGGTTCCCTCGTTCCAGCACCACTATCCACTATTTTCTTTCGGATTCTTTTCTTTCGGATTCTCTTAGTCCAAATGCATTTACTAAACTCAATTTAATGAGTTCCATACTTTCATTTAGAATGTGGTAAGTCTGGTTAGTAACCATAGGTTACCTCCTATGAGGGATTCCTGATCATCCGATAGAGACGCCTTAATTTAGTTGCAATTGTTATTTTGTGATGGTTGTGATTAAATTTTGAGTTTTCTTATATTTTGAATTTTGTGGTGGTGAATTTTTATCTTGGTTAATTTTAGTTTTGGTTTTGGTTGTGGTTTGATGGCTATCCTAATAGTTTTGGTTTTCATGCAGGGAAAAATCATTGTTTAACATGCAAGTTTTATAAGCATAAAAGTATAGTGTGGAAAGTACAAGAAAAGACAATATTGTAAACTGGCATACATGGCAAGTCTTCTCGCTCCACCACATGAAAGGTCAGTACTTGCAAGACATGTATATAATGTTGCAAGGAATTTAAGTTGCAGGAGTAGACGAAGATTTAGGTTTCAAAACCCCAAGCTATGACTCTATTGAATCTCAGAAGATCCTAGCAGATGATTTTAGAAAAAAATATAATAAGTCAAATTTGCCCTTCAGAATGTCTAATAGATTTCTAAATTCTCGAGGCATGACCTTAGATCACTTTGAAGATCTTTAAAAATATTTCGAGTTCATTTTGGACTTATCTTATTGTTCCGTTAATCATCAATGGCTAGAGTGTAACTACCCCGTTGCTCAGTGAAACTTAACAATTTAGTAATCTCAAGGATAGGATGCTCGATTAGTCAATTGATGTTTCATTTAAAACTTATGTGAGTGGGTGACCCTAAGGCAAGTTTAGGTTATTTAATATTATGGTGCCCACAATTAAGGTTAGGCATGTAGTATTTAATGATGTTAATCACCAATTATCTTATCTTTTAAATCTGATCAATTGAGTTTAGACATTGAGCCTAGGTCACTACTAAGCCTTTAACAATCATGATAGGTGAAGTGGTGATTATAAAATTTTTTGACTCAAGTGATATGGATTCTTATGAAATAGTCAAATCATCCTCAACTTTGGGCCTAAGAGAAGTAAATTATCGTCTTTTCTAGCTTAAGCCCCTTTAATTAAGAATCATTTGATCTTTAATTGATTTCCAAGTCATGAGAATTAGGAGGATTGTGATTTTGTTGATGTTATGCAAGGGTGGTGAATGAGCTTTCAATCATCTAAACAAGTTTATTAAGATCAAAATTACCCATTCTCCCTTGGTTAATCCTAAATTTTGATTTAGGCACTTTACCTATTAAGATCAAAATCACCAATTTTCCCTTGGTTAATCCTAAATTTTGATTAAGGCACCAAAACCTGAAATTACCACTTTGCCCTTGGGGCACTTCACCTCATAACTCTTTAAACAGAACTCAAATGACTTTGAGGGTTTAGAGTGTCACATCCATGGGGTAATTACAATATTTAAAGGAGAATATGTGGACCTCTCAAAATTTAATTTACTTATTTATTTAAATTTAGAAAATAGCAATTTTTGAAATTAATGTGTTTAATTTTCCAAAAAAAAGTTTTTATTCATGAGAAAGTGATTAGAGGTTTCCTTAGGTCAATGAAATACTTAGAAAAAATTTCATGACTTTTTGAATTAATTTAATATAATTATTTTAATGGGAGAATAAGGAAAAATAAGGAAAATTTAAGGAAAATTCACTTTTAAGCCTTTAAAAAATTATTTTTAATTTATGGAAAATTAGGAAAAAAATTTAATGAGTTCCAAGTGATCAGAGAGCAATTGGGAATATTTTGAAATATTTTGGTATTTTTAGGATTTTCAATTACTTTAATTATTTTAAATCCAAAATGAAGCTCAAAAATCAACAAATTTACCAAAAATAACTTTTATTTTTCCGAAGTGCCCTTAATCACAAAGAACTCAGAAAACCACTTTTCAAAATTTTCCTAGGTGTATTTAACTTATTATAATTATTTTTGTACAAAAATACAAGATCATTTAGAAAATCAAATTTAGTGCTTGAACTTAGCCAAATATATTTCAAATTTTTACAGTGCATAGACAAGATTTTTATGAAGAATGTGGGATTGATTTTGCCAATTTTTTATAAGCATTTAATTTACATGAATTAACACAAAATAATTGCATTTAATTAAATATAGAAATTCACAAGATAACTCAAAACATCATGATATTTTTCCTCGACTTCTCTGATCACAGGAAACCTACTAAACTTATTCTCATAATTTTTCAAGTGATTTTTTGATTTATATAATTAAAATAAGCCAACATAGTTACCTTAGCTTGAAAATTAGGCCCAGAAACATAAAGTTGCTCTCTGACCTTTGAAAAATTAGAGGACATTCCCTCTGTGATGCTGAATGAACCCTAAAAATTTTAAGTCATTGTGAGCCATATTTAATCACGAAGAATTAAAATACCACAGTGGGTATTTTATCCCTTAAAAATCATATGTTTGACAAATAATTTTTGTTTTTTATTCCACATTATTCTCCTCTATTCACTGAGCAAGAGGGTATTTTTCTTTTATTTTTATGATTTTTCTATAGAAAGATATGGATTTCTGATTTTTCTATAGAAAGATATGGATTTTTGAAGTTTAGGTATTTAAAATAATTCAAAAATCCCTAATCTTCTACTTATCCAATGCGACACTGACTGGATCCTAGGCGACTCCGAAAGAAAATGCGGCGCTCCGCCATTTGACACCGCCATCGCCCTCAACTGCCACCTGGACCGCAATTTATGTACCAAGAGCCTGTCCGACTTAATCTGCTCCATTCATTAGATACACACACGATCAGACGACTCTTTGTTATCGTCCCTCAAGTGACCTAACCCGTGAGCTGTTCATACTAAAACCTTAAGATCTCTGTCTAGCCTCAACAAAATTACATGTGGTTTGTTCCTAAACCTTCATCTACTTAAGATGAGCATATCTATACAGCTTATATGATATGAAATACAATAAATAAGTATGGATAATCAAAAGAAGCTTGGTTTAGGGTTAGATTTTAATACCTTTGTCTGAGAGGGGAGGCCACAATCAGATGGTTGTGGTAGTTTTAATTGGTTCCAACAAATTTGAAGATGAAGTATCAAGCCTTGGTGTATTGTCTAGGTATGAATTTGATCAAAGTGGATTTCAGTTGCTTGTCTAGAGCTATGTTAGAGGCTATTTTAGAGGGGGCTTTTGTGGGGAATCAACTTCTTTCGCTATGGAGATGGTGTGTGCACAATTAATTGAAGTTTGGTTAATTGTGGTGGAGTGGAGAGATCTGTCCTGGATTTAGGGCAAATTTCAGTGGAGAAATAAGCTCTGAGGGATGGTTATCAGTGGCTAAGAGCAAGGGGATTGCACTTGGATGGTTTGGAGAAGCTCTGGTGAGATTTTGGCAGAGTTTTCTTAAGGAAGTTTCCCCAAGTTTTTCAAGCTCTCCTTCTTTGGCCGTGGAGAGGTCCATTTAAAGCCATGGCTGCCCGGTGGAGCTCAGAGATGGGAATTGGGTGTTAAAGCATGCTGAGGTGGAGGGAAAAAAAGGCTCTAATGGCCAATGGGAGTGACCCACTTCAAGGAGGTTTAATTCTAGGTTTTTGCCACTTGAGGCTCTCTTGAGCTGGCTTTTTCCAGCGGCTGAGGTGGTGGCTGGCTAGATTTTAGTCACTTCTTAGCTCAGGGAGGTTAGGGAGCTGCTAAAGATGGTTAAATTCCAAAGGTAAGTGATGAACAAGAAGATATTTGAGTTTAGGCCAAATATGGGGTGAAATCCCTTAAATTAAGGGAGCATTGGTCCATAGCTCACTTTCGCTAGTTTATGTGGGTATAGCTTGGTCCATAAGGTGTACTTGGAGGCCGTGGAGTCATCAATTTGGTGGCTTAGGCATGGCTAAGTCAATTTTGGTACATGGGTTCAATTTGGGTCAAAGTGGCTAGAAGTTGGGTTTGGGTTACGCTAGCCACGACTTTGAGCTCAATTGATTGATCTACATTGTGTAAATGATTTTATAAAGTCATCTTAGACTAGACTTAGGTCTAGGTTGGGCTAAGGTTGGGCTAAGTTCAAATTTATGGTTAAAAATGGCCTATAGGAATGTCATGAAGAGTTTTCAACATCAATTTGGTGTCAATTTTGGGGTTAGGTTACTCAATTTGGTGGACTTTAGGGACATAGCCAATTTGGGGTATATTTGGGGATTTTGAATGTGGGTTAAAATTAAATGAAATTGACACTTCACCAAGGCCAATAAAAGGTCCAATATGACGTGTAGGATTGTTATGAAGAGTTTAGGATTCAAATTGGGGTAAATTGAGTAGGTTATGGGGTTCAATTTGGTGGGGTTAACTCATATGGTTAAAATTAGGGGTTTTGATTTAAATCAAAATTGAGCTTAAAAACTAGTTAATTAGGCTTGTATTTGGTTTGTATTGATCAAATGAAAGATGAATTTGAGTTTAGAATTGAAATTGAGGGGAATTGGGCCAAATTGATGGACATTTGAAGTGAATTTGGGTAAATTGGACCTTTAAAGACAATTTGGGGGTTTTTGTCAAATTGGTAAAATTGGCCAAATTGTGTTCAATTGAAGGTTTCAAATTGGTTTTAGAAACATTTAGAGTGATTTGGGAGGTTTTGGGAAAGTTTGGGGTGCCAAGGGTTTTTTTGTAATTTTGGCAATTTTTGTGGTATTTTGGCAATTTTGGAAATTTTGGGTGGATTTGGGAAATTTGGGTATTTTTCAAATTGTTTGAAATGATTTTTGAACAAATTAGGGTATTTTGGGTGAATTTGAGAATTTCGAACAAATTTAGGGTTTCAAGGGCATTTAGGTTATTTGGGTGGATTTAGGGGCAAAAGGCCAAGTTGGACACTTTGGTAGAATTGGGGTGCCAACCACCCTATATGAGCTATGGACCAATGAAACCTTCTTTTGGGTTCTCTATGTACTGGCCTTAGCTAAACCCAAACCTAAGGCTGGTGGGTCTAGGGAACGATCTACATGAGTCTCTCAAAAGATCAATGGATCAATGTCAACAATTTCGGGTTTTAGGATTGTGAGTGATTGTGGGTGATAGTGAGTGCAAGTGTATGAACTAACTCCAGACCAACGCCCAGAGTCAACCCTAAGGTTAAGTAGTCCTATAGGGACTCTCCTTGAGATCCCCCATATTGAACCTACCTAAAAAGTCCTAGAGGAAAGGACCAATATGTGGAACTTTAAGTTGAGTAAAGAAGAGTTTAGAGTTTATAATGGTGAGGGTTCATTTTCTAGTTTTCTTGGAATAGTCAACAGGAAAGTCCTATGGCTAGACCCTAGGCTACTAAAGAGGGAAAACTAAACCTCAACCAAGAGTGGGTTCCATAATGTAAAGTGGTACGGAGCACATTTCCATAGAAACTGAGATCTTGCAAAAATACGCTCTAGCGCATGATGCGTCAGATTGGCGCATATTATGCGAACTTACAGAGCCTTGGCGCATGATGTTCCAGATTTGACGTTGTTGACCTCACTTTTGGTTGAGGTTTAGTTCTTCCTCTTTAGTAGCCTAGGGTCTATCCATAGAATTTTCCTGTGGACTATTCCTAGAAAACTACAAAAGGAACCCTCACCATTAAAAATTCTAAACTCCTTCTTGCTCAGTTTTAAGTTCCATGTATATGTCCTAACCTCTAGCACTTAGTAGGTGAGGTCAATATGAGGGAGCTCAAGATGAGCCCCCATTGGACTTTCTGACCTTAGGATATGCTCTGGGTGTTGTTCTAGAGCTAGTTCACTCACCTACACTCACTCTCACCCACAATCAGTCGCAACCACTCACAACCTAAGGCTTTAGTCAAATATGTTTTGTTGGTCCCTTAACTCTTTGGGAACTCATGTAGATGGTCCCCTAAACCCACTAACCATAGGCTAGGGTTTAGCTAAGACTAGTACATGGAGGACCCAAATAGGTATTTCATTGGTCCATGGCCTATTAAGGTGGTTGGCACCCCAATCTACCAAAACGTCCAACCTTGCCTATTGCCCCTAAATCCACCCAAATTACCTAAATGCCCTCGAAATTATAAATTTGGTCAAATTTCTAAAATTCACCCAAAATACCCAAATTTGTTCAAAAATCATAACAAAACCATTTCAAAATACCCAAATTACCCAAAATTACCCCAAAATACCCAAATTACCCAAATACCCAAATTACCCAAAATTACCCAAAAATGCCAAATTTACCAAAATACCCCCAAAATTACAAAAATACCATTGGCACTCTGAACTTTCCCAAAACCTCCAAAGTCACTTCAAATGTTTCTAAGAGAAATTTTGACCCTCTAATTGAATCCAATATGACCAATTTGACCATTTTTACCAAAACCCCCAAATTGCCTTTAAAGGCCCAACTTTCCCAAATTCACATCAAATGTCCATCAATTTGGCACAAACTTCCCTCAATTTCGGTTCTAAAACTCAAATTCACCTTCATATGACCAACCTAATCCAAATCTAAGCTTAATTGGCCCATGCTTTGAGCCCAATTTTGATCTAAGCCAAACCCCCAATTGTGATCCTATGACCTAATCTTACCTAATTAAACCCAATGACCAACTTGATTTGCCACAATTTGAATCCTAAAATCTTCATAAAAATCCTAAACATCAAATTTGACCTTCAATTGGCCTTGATGAAGTCTCAATGTCATTTAATTTTGACCCAAGTCCAAAAATCCCCAAACTTTCCCCAAATTGGCTGTCCCAAAAATCCACCAAATTGAATGCCTTAAAACCAAAATTGGCACCCAATTTATGTCGAAAACTCTTCATGATGTTCCTATAGACCATTTTCAAAAATTAAATTTGGGTTTAGCCGAACCTTAGCCCGACCTAGACCCAAATCTAGTCCAACATATTGAAATTAACCAAGACTAAAAACCTTCAAATTGAACCCCCAAGTGCACTCAAAATCATTTCAATCCTTCACCAAAAATCTTCATAACAATCATCTACGCAATTTTGATTGATCAATTGGTCTTAAAGTCATGGCTAGCTAAACTTGGACCCAAATTGAGCCCATGCACCAAAATTGGCTTAGCCATCTTAAAGCCACCAAATCGATGACACCCTAGACACTAAGCACACTCTATTGACCAAGATAAACCTCTTTGGTCCACCCAAGAAAGCTATGGACCAATGGGTCCCTAAATTAAGGGATTCATTCCCATTTTTAGTTTTTAACCACAAACTCTCTTCAATTATTGCTTTCCTGTGGGAGTAAATCATAATTAAACACCCCCTAACCTCCCTGAGCCAAGAAGTGACTGAACCTTGGCCAGCCACCACATGGATCACATGAAAACACCAACCCGTGAAGGCCAAAAATGGTCAACACACAATTAAGCCCATAAAAGCTGTCCAAATCCAATTGGAGGCTTAAGGCCTTGTTCCCACCACCTAAGCAATTGGGCTAACCAAACACTGGCTAGCCAATTGAAGCCCCATGGCTCCTCTATTTAAGCAGCCATACCCCACGGCTAGAGAGGTGCCCGAAAGCAACCTTAACAAACTTTGTCCAATTGATTATAAACTTCCCCCATAACATAGAGAAACTCAGTTCCACTGTCCTCTTGCCCTAATTCCCCCCGTGCAACCGTAATTTTGAACTTAAAAATTAGAATAGAAATAGGACACTCTCGAAAACTCCACCAAAATCAATTTAAACTCACTCACACCATCCCTACACTGAGAGAAGAAGTTCCCCTATCAAAGCCCAATCACTAGACCACCCTAACCCTGACTTTGATCAACACCCAAATTAGGTTTCATCACTTTCATACTTGGAACCAAGGAGAGCTTAAATCTGTGCTTGGAGGAGCTTCGCAAAGTCCACACGAAGGTTTAGAAGCAATCTAATTGAGGCCTCACCTCTTGGACTAAGGTATTGAATCTCCTCCATCTCCCGAGATTAAATTAATTATCCATGCTTATTTACTTGATTTCATAGCATCTTAGCCGTATAAATGTGTTCCTCTAGGCCAGATGAAACTTTAGAAATAAAATGCACTCAATTTGGTTAAGTCTTGGCTACAAAATTAGGGTTAGAAGGTGGACGGTTCTTGGCGCACATCCGACAAGGATGAAGACCTTTAGCCATCAGAATGCGCGGTTCACTGATGGACAGATTAGATGGAGTCAGACGATGCTTCAGTCTGTGAATGCACCGTCAACCAGGTGAAATGAGCTGAATCAGAGCTCGACGCATGGCTGGTTCGACGCCACCGAGGTGACTTGGTTAAGTGGAAAAATAGGATATTTTAGGATTTATTTAATTCTCTAAACTTCAAAAATGCATAACTTTGCATAGAAAAATCATAAAAATAAAAAAATATCCCAGTGCTAAATTAATAGAGGAGAACAATGTGGAAATGGTTTAAAGTTTATTTGATGCATGTGTGATTTTTAATTAATTAAATATGCTTTTAAATCTTTTCGTTGCCCATGAATTCAAGTATTTCACCATGACATGCTATTTGGGTCTTTTGTAGCCTCTATCATGGGGGATCTTCCCTGATTTTCCAAAGTCAGAGGAGACCCCTATGAGGAGAAATGTATTTTTCAAGTTTATATCTATAATTTACATAATTTTTTTTTTTATTTTTATATATTATTCATAATAATTAGCATGTTTCTTAGAAAAATCCAAGAAAATTTTGCTAGGTTCATTCTCACCAGAGAACCCTACAAAAAATTTGTCATGAGCTAAGTCATTAAGAACACACCCAATTTTCACAAAACCCTAAAATAAAAAGGAAATTAATTTGGGAAAAATAAACATCTAAATGACTTAAATTTAATTATCCATTATAACTTAAGTTCATAGCACAACCCATAAAAATTTCAAAATATTTGGAGTTCATTTGATAACCTAATTTAATTTTCTAAGTTAGAGGCCTCTTTTAACACTTAAATTAATCAAAAAAATTAAAATATAACTCAAAAAATTATAAAATTAGTATTTTGGGAGTTCTCTGTGATTAGAAAAATTTTTTAAAAATAAAATTGTAATTAAAGTAAAAATTTTATTTTTAAGCATATTTTAAATATTTAAATAATAAAAAATTAATAAAAACCACAAAATTAATAAAATTTATATAAATATTCTAAATTGTTTCCTAAGTCCTTAGGAGCAATTGGAATATTTTTTCTAATTTTCTAGGTGAAGATATTGCTCAAAATAGCTTAAAATAATTTTTAAAGGCTAAAAAATAATTTTTAAAGGCTAAAAATGAATTTTCCTTAATTTCTCACTAAAATAATTCTAATAATTCAAAGAAAAACTGGAAAAATGTAACGTTTATTTCCCTGAGTTTTATGACCTTGGAGAGATTTAATAAAAATATAGAACTTAATTTTTCACATTTGAAATATTTTATAATTAATTAATGCTCCAGAATTTAAAATAATTCTAGTAATTCAAATAAAACTCAAAAAGTCATAAAAGTTGGTCCAGGTGGTTCTCTAGTTCAGTTGTAGCTCCAATAAATATTTTAAGTGATTATGATTTCCCTTGCACAAGTTATTGAATTTCTTTGAAAAATCCTATTTTTGCATGTAAATAATCATATAAATTAAACTAAATTTTAAAAAATCACATTTTCTCCTCTGATATCTTAATTGACTCATGAGTGAGGTAGGATAAAAATTCCAAAGTCATTTGATAAAAATTCGGATAAAAATTCCAAAGTCATTTGAATTAAATTTGAAGAATTATGAACTGATAAAGCCTCAAGGGCATATGTATAATTTTGGAAATTTAGTCTTAATCATCATTTAGGCTTAATTCAAGATGGGGAAATGGGCAATATTTGATCTTAATTACCACATTCAGATGATTGAAACATAAGAAATTAATTGGTAGGAACCAATATTATTTTTCTTAATTAAAGGATAAATTTGTTAATTCCTAAATTATTAAAATTTGGAAGATTATTAAATTAAATGATCCTAGACTTAGGGGTATGATTTTAGATGTTAATAACTCGCTAATTTAATACCCTTATATGGTGTTTAAATGAAATTCAAATATTTTGATAATGAATTATTATCACTTAAAATTCAGTTTCTATAAAAAATTACTAATATATCCACTAAGGTCTTAAGGGCTTACTAGTGACATAGGCTAAACCAAATTTGGTTGAATGGGGATTAGAAAAGTATTAGAAAAGTGAATGGGTTGAATGGGGATTAGAAAAGTGAATGCAACTAGAAATTGAACACTTTTAAAACACTACAAGCCCAAGTTAAAACTAAAATTGATTAAGTATCTTAATAACATTAACTAGCCCCTTTAAGGGTCTTCACCCACATAATTCTCATAATAAAAGACAAATGATAGTCACCTTACTTTTAGGGATAATTAAAATATCAATGTTCACCAAGCATTAGAGGTATTCATAGGATGAATTATTAAGCAACACAATAAGTTTAAATTATCTTGAGGTTTTTTTCACCAGGCGGTGAGAGGGAAGCATGTATCTACTTCTTCCTTCTGAACTTTTTGGATACCTCGGAGGTCTACTAAACTTAGTATGTATTGCTTAACAAAATTATCCTTAATCAAATTAATGAGGGCTCACTAAGATATGATTTAGGATTTGATAGATCACCAGAACCTTATTTCCCCGCTTTACATAAAGTGCTTTTAATATATAAATACTCTTGCATGCATTTTGAGTTTCAGTTGAGGATGACAAGAAGACCATCTAGGTACGCTTTTATTTTACCTGCATTTCTAGTTTCCTGTAATTTACTTCCCAGTACGTTACTGTACTTACTCACCTGCATGTATGAACAATAACACAAATTTGCATGTTAAACAACGATGTCACCCTGCATGAAAACTAAAACTGCTAGGATAGCCGCAAAACCCAAAACTAAAACCAAAACTAAAACCAATCAAGATAAAATTCACCGTCACAAAATTCAAAATATATGACAACTTAAAATTTAATCACAAACATCACAAAACCATAATTGCAACTAAATTAAGACGTCTCCATCGTATGATCGGGAATCCCTCGGAGGAGGTAACCTACAGTTGCTAACAAGACTTCCCTCGGTTTAAATGAAAGTATCAAACTAATTAAGTTGAGTTTAGTAAATTCATTTGGACTAAGTAAATTTAATAGAAAATAATGGTACTGAAACAAGGGAACCGTAAGATCCTAACCGGTGTCACTCTAATCAACTTTAACATGCCCCATAATATTTTAGTAATCATAACTTTAGGGTCATCTAATTTGAAATCATAACCTAACACATTAGAAATATTAAACTCGTCACGACTAGGAGCTAGCATTGTGAGCAGCATGACCATCTTCAACAGCAAAACATGTCTTCATTAGCTAAACCATTCATTCCTTAGAATTAAACAACCAAGTCATAGGATTTCGAAGTTGTCTGCCTAGTGCAACATAAATCCTCAACTCATCTTTAGGCCTTTGTGTAGCTCTGCTATATAATATAAGCCCTAACTAGTATTAGGATTCCGAGGTTGTCATCCGTTACGACCTAAACCATCACATCTTCTAGGCTATTTGTGTGATCATTTCACACAATTATAAGCCCTAAACAAATAAAACTTACAGGATGAAACATTCAAATAATCTATCATTTAAATTAAAGCCAAACATTTGGATAGACTGGGAAGTCACCTAGGTTCTCCTCATGATCTATGACATCCCCTAGTTCTTGCTACCCTAGTTCTTGCTATTTTGGACTCTACAAAAAAATGTTCCAACTTTGAACCATTCCCTTTTCACACCTCTTTGTTCGATCTTGTTGAAAAGTAAAAAAATGTCCTTCCGAAGCGGGCAATGGGATTTCAATTTCGATGACCGACGACTTCTTACGGGCAAACCCAACACCAAAAATAGTGCCAACACAGAGATATTTAATAAAAATATAAAACTTAATTTTCCACAGTTATTAGTTTATTTGATCGAGCCTCATTCTCAAGTCTTATGTTTATCTTTCGAGATAGATACAGATTTTAAGGTATAGTGCTCTTTCATTTAAACTATGAAAAATATGGGGTCTGTTTGATTTCATATTTTTTGAAACTACATATAATATATATATATATATATATATATATATATAAACATATGGCTGGGGGGGGAGAAGGGGCTCTGCTAGGATTTCTAGCAGGATGATGCTCTGCTAGGGGGTTTCAGTGGGAGGTGCTGCTACTATCTTCCCAAAGGAGCTATTTACTGTCTCCTTTGGCAATGGGAGTCAGCTTCTCAAACTCTTTTTCCTAGTACTTTGGTGGATTTTACTATTCCATTGGTCTCTTCTGGTTTTGGCCTGCCTTCACAGTTCCTTTGGTTTCTTCTGGTTTTGGCTAGCTGTTTCTGGCTCTTTTGGAGGAAACCATTTCCCCTTTAGTGTTGTCTACTGCTGGTTTGGATCCTACTATGTGGTATGGCCTGTGTTGAGCACACAGAAGCTTTTCTTATCATTCTTTGTGATTTGCTGGTGTTTTTGTTTTGAGCTTGTTTTCCTAGAGTTTGTGGATAACCCTATAGACATAGTAACTGATGCTGAGTGGGCTAAGGCCACTTATGCTGGGGTGGTAGGCAAGTATACTGCCTCTCTCAGTGATCCTGATCATTTAGTCTTTCCGCAGAACTTCCATGATACAACTGCTGGGAAGGTTAACAGCCCTTGCATTCATTCTTTGGGGATTAAGGAAGGAGAACTAGATGTATATTTATCACCACAAGAAATCCACAATCTAAATGAACAAGTGAAATTCACCTTGGTTGGAAAATTTCTTCTTGGCCACCCTAAAATGGAATTAGTTACGAATTATTTTGCATCTTTAAAATTCAATGGAGATTGGCATATTGGAATACTAGATGGAAGACATCTTCTTATCCAACTTTCAGGGGAGGAAGTTTATGCAAGACTATTTGCAAAACAAGATCTTCAAGTTGGAGGCACCACCATGAAAATTTTGAAGTGGGACCCTGATTTTGACCCTTGTAAGGAACCTCATATAGTTCCCCTATGGTTTAAATTGCCTGGCCTCCCAATTCAATATTTCAATCTCAATGCTTTATTTAATATTGCAAGTGCAATTGGGAGACCTCTGAAGCTTGATGCTCCCACATATAACAAAGCTAGACCTGCCCTAGCTAGAACTCTTATAGAAAGAGATGTAACCTTCCCTGAAATTAAAAGGCTCTAGATTGGTAATGACAAAGAGGGGTTCTGGCAGAACGTGGTTTTTGAACAGAATCCATACTATTATCACAGTTGCAAGATGTTTGGACACACCAAAGATAGATGCTTCAGGCTTCACCCTCCCCCAAAGAAGAATGTATCAACTGAGGAAATGATTAATCTACCTATCTCTCTAGAACTTACAGTCTGTGTGGAACCCCCTCCAACAAGGAATTTGGAGGACATGGTGGATACACCCAGAAGCTCAACAACTCCTTTTGGCTCTACTGATCCAACTAACTTTTCCCCCCAGACACTTCACGGAGGAGGAGAATCAAATAAATATTATAACTTCCCTAACTGCTCCACTAGATGTAGAGGAGACATCTAGGGAGATTATCCAGAAAGATACTCCTGTCTTGGAAGCCCCTGAGAGAAAATACATAGCTGAGATGAAACTCCTATTGGAAGAGGAATGACAAACATAGAAATCTAAGAAGAAGAAAAAAGTTTAATCAGAAGTTCGGAAATTAAAGGATGGAAATGATGGGAGCACAAGTGGTCTGAAGATGGAGGACCTCCTCCTTCTAGAGGAAGAACCAGATCAAGATCTCAACCTTCCCTCCATTTCAATCCATCCAATGATTAACATGTTGTGTTGGAACATAAGGGGCAATTCCCATCCAAGTTTTTAAGAAGACTGATTTATCTCAATAAAAAATATAAACAATGTTGTTTTGCTATACTTGAACCAATGGTTCAGCAAAACTCCCATAGAATTATTAACAAATTGCATGGTGTTTCTCATTATGCCAACAAGAATAACAAAGTTTTGTTCTTTTGTACGAAAGAGATACAGTGGAGCATACTTATTGACCATCCACAGTTCATACATCTTTCACTTGTAGTCCAAGGCCATCTGAAGTATGCAACCTTCATTTATGTTGGAAGTCTCAAAGAAGATAGACAAGAGCCTTAGGAGGGCCTACATATCATCAACACAAACATGAACTCTCCCTGGATGGTAGGGGGAGATTTTGTTTACATCACTACTGCTACCGAGAAATCTGGGGGGAGACCTCACAATCTGTCCAAAATGACTTCCTTCAATGATCAAATTCAGCAAGCTTTTTTGTTTGACTTGGGATTCCAGGGTCCTAATTTCACTTGAAAGAGAGGTCTCCTGTGGGAAATACTTGACAGGGTGTTAGTGAATGACCATTGGCAAAAACACTACCTCCTAACCTTTGTCACCCACTTAACCCTCACTAGTTCCGATCATAGAACACTCCTTATATCCATTAATTCCCCTAGCATTACCACATATCACCCTCCTTTCAGATACCTTAATTTGTGGTCTACTCACCCTCTTTTCATTAGCTGTGTTGCTTCCAATTGGATGGGAAGTGATCATACTGACCCTTTCATCAAGCTAAGCCTTCTTCATCTTAAAAAAAGCAAAGCTTCGAGGAAGTGGGGTTGGGAGACTTTTGGGATAGTTTTTTCCAATGCCTTGTCTGCTGAGAATGAAGTTGAAAAAATTGAGGCTGCTGTTCAGAATAATACTGCCACTGAGACAGATCTGCTTAATGCCCAGTTCCCAACCTAATCTGCTTAATGTTGTTGACATACAAGATATGTTACTCAAACAGAAAGCTTCTATTAACATCTTTATTGAAGGTGACAGGAACACTAAGGTCTATCATGCTTATATAAGTTACAAGAGGAAGTGCAATACCATACACTCTATTTACTCTACTGAGGGTAGACGGATTAATGACAATGAACTTATAGCTTTGGATGTTGTTAAGTACTACAGTTCCCTCCTGAAATCTTCAGCTGATCTTATTACTGACTATGAAGATTACTTTATTGAAGAATCGAATTACACTAACCAGCTTAATCTCCCTGAACCCCCTTCTGATGAGGAAATTTGGGATGCCTTAAACACAATTGACAGCTCTAAAGCAGCTGGCTTTAATGGTTTTACTGCTGACTTCTTTTACTGCTGACTGGTTTTACTGCTGACTTCTACAAAAAAGCTTGGCACATTATTAAGAAGGAGGTAGTAGAGAAAGTCAGGAGCTTCTTTAAGGGGGTCAATCTACCTAGCTATTTTGGAGACACTTCTATTGTGCTAACTCCTAAAGGTGATTTGCAGAAGACTTGGGGAACATTACAGGCCTATCAGCCTCACATCTGTCATAAGTAAACTAATAAACAAGATCATAGTTAGAAGACTCCAACCTCATCTTGAAAGGATTATTTGCCCAAACCAAACTGCCTTCATTAAAGGAAGATCCATTACTGATAATGTGTTTCTAGCACAAGAACTCATTCTGGATTTAGATAAAATTAGTAGAGAGGGATATTTAATTTACAAATTAGATATTAAAAAAGCATATGACACCATTGACTGGAATTTCATTTTGGGGATTCTTGCAGCTAGAGGATTTCAACCTGAATTCAGTAAACTCATTTACAGGTGGCTCATCAACAACAAACACTCTATCCTGATCAATGACAAAGCCTGGGGATCTTTCACTGTTACCAGAGGGCTCAAACAAGGTGACCCACTCTCTCCCACTACTTTTATTATTGCTATGGATTACTTCTCAAGAATTCTTGACAGGACCATTCTCAACCAACAGTACTCTAGATTCCATCAGTATCAACCAACAGTACTCTAGATTCCATCACAAATCCAATATAGCTATTTCCCACCTCATGTATTCTGATGATATCATGATATTCTCTAATGTTCATAAGAATGCAGTTAAAAAAGGCTATAAATGCCTACAACAATTTTAGAACTACACTGGGATGGAGTTTTGCCTTACTAAATGCCACCTTATATTTAACAAGAGGGTTTCTTTCACTTGCAAACATTGGGTCTCAAATTACACTGGCTTCTCTATTGCTAAGGACCCTTTAAAATATTTAGGGGTCCAACTCACTTGGGTGAGATCTAAAATGACCCAATTTGATGAGGTCTTTCAGAAAATTCAGAAAACCTTATCCAGTTGGTCACATTCTTTCCTATCAAATGAGGGAAGAGTCACTCTTCTCAGAAGCATCCTAACTACCTTTCCCTTATATATTCTTTAAACTAACTACTTGAAGAAAGCATTCAAATTTAGTTAGAGAGAGTCTTTAATAGATTCTTATGGGTAGGTCAAAGACAACAGCTCCACTGGGCTTCTTGGCAGAAGGCAGCTAAACCAATAATAGCAGGTGGAATGGGGTTCAAGGGATTCCATCAAATCACACAAATTAATTTATGTAAGATGTGGATTAATTTAAGAACCCAAACTCCCTTGTTGGCTAAGTTCATGAATGGAAAATATTGCAAGGGCCAGCATCCTTCTCTCATTTCCAAAATGCTGGGGAACTCCAGAATCTGGACTAATATGCTTAAAATTAGACACCTCGCTGAAGATATGTTCATATGGGATTTGGGGAATGGTAAAGTGAGCTTTTGGCTTGACCATTGGTGTCCCAAGGACTGGCTAGGCCCCCCCTTCTAACTTCAACTCTCAACTCTCAGTTTGTGATCTTTGAGAAGGGGACTCCTGGTCTGTTACTAAGCTCCAATCCATTCTACAAGAGCCCCACATGTCTTAAGTCACTAAGGTTGTTTTCGATAAGGGCAGGAGAGATAGGATTATCTGGCATAGCTATGTTAACCAAAGCTTGACAAAAGCCATATATGCCAAACTTTGTTGTTGGGATCAGGTCCCTTGGGGTGAAGCCATTTGGATTAGATATCTATCCCCCTCCATATCCTTCTTTTGTTGGAGATTCATTAACAACCTTTTACCAACTGATGATATTATTAAACTGAAGGGATTAAGAGGGCCTTTTAGATTCTATCTCTGTCTAAAATCTGAAGAGGACAATAACCACCTGTTTTTTAATTGTGAATTTGCTCAAGAGGTATGGAAAGCACTCCTTACTAAAATAAAAGTTGAGGGCTTGGACAAGGACTGGTCAAGTCTCAAAGATGGATGGCATAGCTGGAAAAGTAAAAAAGGTGAGTCTATTCCTTTTATTGTGGCCTGGTTCTTGTGGATGTGCAGGAACAACAGAAAACATGAAGACATGAATATTCAATACAATAAGGTTACTAGAAATTGTGTTTCCTATTTAAACAAGTTGATCCATCTAAAAAACTTCTCTAATATCAGCTTGTCTCAGACCACTGCAACTAAAATACAAAACATGATTGAGAAAGTAATTTGGAAACCTCCTGATCTTCAAACCATGAAGATTAACACTGATGATAGTTTTTCTGAATGGGGTGTAGGTGTGGGAGGGGTTTTCAGAGATTCCTCCAGCAAATGTTTGTTATTCTTTCATGCTCCTACTGAGGCCCATGATGCTCTAGAAGCTGAGCTTATTGCTGTTTACTAGGCCCTTACCTTTGCACAGAAAGATGCATGGCATAATTTGTGCATTGAGGTGGACTCTTATTAATTGATTACTTACCTCACCACAGAGTAGCTATCCTCTTAGCACCATATGAAATTGAAACAGAAAATTGGCAACCTATACAAGATGTTCCAAGTTTATATGTCCTTTATATACAAAGAAGGGAACCAACCTACTAATTGGCTTGTCAGACATGGTATATATGCTAACTCCATCTCAGTGTCAACAAGACCTCCCACCCCTCTTGCTCTCCTACTTCATGGGGATAAGTTGGAGACTCCTTATCTCAGATTCAAGGCTAGTCATCTCAAAGAACTGTAGTCTATTGGAGCCTCTTTTCTTTTTTTCCTTTTCTTTTTTTCTTCTCTTTATTAAGTTTTATTGCACTCATGTATGCCTTAATTTTTTGGATTGGTCTCCCTCCTTTATTTTGTAAGGGAAATTCTCCAATGGATTATTTTGTACTGCTTTTATAAATCATTATGTATGGAGCTGAATAATGCTCCTTCCGTTATATATATATATATATATATATAAAAACGAAGCTGGCGGCTGAGGAGGGAGGTGCTCTGCTAGGGTTTCTGGCAGCATGGTGAGCTACTGGAGTGTTTTCTGGGGGACGTCTGGCTGTTCATTTCTTCAGGGTGCTATTTTCTTTTCCTCCTATATTTTGGAAGTTTATCTCCATCACTCCTTTCATAGGTTTTGGTGGGTTTTACTGTTTCATTGGTTTTTTTTTCCAGGTTGGTGGGTTTTTACTGTTCCATTGGAGGCTTTCTGTTTTTAGCTCTCTTTCCTTTCTCCATTGGTTTTATTTATTTTTAATTGGCACTCTCTTGCTCTTGTGGTGGTTTCCCTCCCCTTTCTTATGTTGGGCACTGCTGTTTTGAGGTTGCTGACAGGTGGACCTGTTGACAGGTGGACCTGTTCTGTGGACCTGTTCTGCCTGGGTTTGGTCCTATTATTCTTTGGTTCTCTAGCTCTGTGGCTTGTAGTCTATGTTTCTTGGGAGTATGGCTACTCTTTTTAACTTGGATACAGATGCTCTCAATGGGCAAAAGTTACCTATGCAGGAGTGGTTGACAAATAAACTGCTTCGCTCAATGATCTTGAACAATTAATATTCCTACAGAAGTTTCATGACACTGCAGCAAAAAAGGGAAACTGCCCTTGCATTCATCCCTTCGGTGCCAAGGATGGAGAACCTGCTGTTTATTTCTCACCTCAAGAAATTATTAATCTCAATGACCAAGTTAAACTTACCTTGGTAGGGAAATTTCTTCTTGGCCACCCCAAGATGGATTTAGTCAGAAACTACTTTGATTCTTTAAAATTTAATGGTGATTGGCAGATTGTAATTCTAGATGGAAGACACCTACTTATACAGCTCTCAGGAGAGGAAGACTATGCCAGACTCTTTGCAAAACAAGCCATCCAAATTGGAGGTACCAAAATGAAAATCCTGAAATGGGATCCTGATTTTGACCCTAATAAGGAACCTTCAATAGTTCCTTTATGGTTTAAATTACCTGGCCTCTCAATCCAGTACTTCAATCTCAATGCATTATTCAATATAGCATGTGCAATAGGGAGACCTATGAAGGTGGATGCTCCTGGATGCTCCTACTGATGCTCCTACTTACAATAAAGCCAGACCTGCCCTAGCCAGAATTCTCATTGAGAGAGATGTTACTCTCCCAGAAATCAATAGGATTTAGGTTGGTAATGACAAGGAGGGTTTCTGGAAAACAGTGAGGTTAGAAAAAAAACCATACTATTATCATCACTGCAGGATGTTTGGACACACCAAGAATAGATGCTTCAGCCTTCACCCTCCCCCAAAGTAGACAGTGGCAAATCCGGGAAGGTACACTCAGCTTATTCCCCCAGAGGACTTAATTGGTGTAGAACCTCCTCCAACTGGGAATTTGGATGATATGCTAGAAAAACCTAAAATCTCTACTGCTCCTCTTGTCTCCACAGACGCCTCATATACTTCCCCCATATCTTTCAGGGAGGAGGTAAACCAGATAAATATTCAAACACCCCTATCTGTCTCTTTAGATGAGGTGGTGCAACCAAAGGAGACCAACCAACAAACTACTCTTGGAATAGAAGCTCCTCAGAAGAATGATATAGCTGATATGAAGCACCTGTTGGAAGAGGAATGACAAACACAAAAATCTCAGAAGAAGAAGAAGGTTCAGTCTGAATTACAGAAATTAAGTGAGGGTAACATTGGGTTCATATGTTCACAAAAACTTTGAAGATTGGGGGACCTCCTCCTTCTAGAGGAAGGACCCAATCAAGATCTCAGCCTTCTCCCCATAATAATCCCTCCCCATGATTAATATGCTTTGTTGGAATATCAGGGGGCATAGCCCAGCCTCAGTCTTTAAAAAGACTCATTTATCTCAACAAAAACTACAATTTGTGGTGCTTTACTATACTTGAACTATTGGTTCAACATAACTCTCACAGAACTATCCAAAGATTCCCTAGTTTTTCTCACTATGCTAACAAAAATAACAAAGTTTGGTTCTTTTGTAGGAAAGAAATTCAATGGAGCATTATAATGGACCATCCTCAGTTCATACACCTTTGACTGCTTGTACAAGGACATCTAAAGTATGCTACTTTTGTCTATGTTGGCAGTATGAAAGCTGATAGATAGGAGCTTTGGGAAGGCTTACATCTCATCAGCACAGACATGAACTCTCCTTGGATTGTGGGGGGGAGATTTTAATTGCATCTCTAATGCAACTGAGAAGTCTGGAGGGAGACCTCCCAATTTTTCTAAACTGACTTATTTCAATGATCAAATACAGCAGGTTGGTTTTTTTGACTTGGTGTACCAGCGCCCTATGCTCACTTGGAAGAGGGGTCTTCTATGGGAAAAACTAGATAGAATGTTAGTTAATGACCTCTGGCAGAAACACTATCTCCTTACTTTTGTTACCCGCCTAACCCTCACTTGTGCTGACCACAGACCTCTCCTCATTTCCATAACCTCCCCAGTTACCACCTCACCTCACCCTCCTTTCAGATACCTAAACATGTGGTATACCCACCCCCTTTTCAAAAACTGTGTTGCCTCTAACTGGATGGGAATTGAACACCTTGACCCTTTTGTCTTTTGTGTCAAGCTTAGCCTTCTGCATCAGAAAACCAGCAAAGCCTTGAGGAGGTGGGGTTGGGATACATTTGGAAATATGTTTTCCAATGTGCTATCTACTGAAAAAGAGGTTGAGAGACTAGAGGCTGCTGCTCAAAATAACCATGCCACTAAAACTCATTTGCTGACTGCCCAGACTAATCTGAATAAAGCCATTGATATTCAGGATCTGATACTCAAACAAAAAGCTTCTATAAGTGGCTTTTCTGAAGGTGACAGAAACACCAAGTTTTACCATGCCCACATAAGTTACAAGAGGAAATGCAATACCATACATTCCATAATTTCCAAGGATGGCAGATGGCTGAATGATAATGAACTTCTAGCTAACGATGCTGTTAGTTTCTACAGCTCTCTCCTGAACTCTTCTGCTAAAATTAATACTGAATATGAAGATTACTTTGCTGAAGAATCCAATTACACTGGTCAACTTAACCTTACTGAACCCCCTTCTATTGAGGAAATTTGGGAAGCCTTAAACAGTATTGACAAATCTAAGGCACCTGGCCCTGATGGTTTTACAGCTGACTTCTACAAAAAAAATTTGGCACGTCATCAAGGTAGAGGTTGTGGAGGCAATTTAGAGCTTCTTTAAAGGAGTCAACCTCCCCAACTACTTCAGTAACACTTCCATTGTGCTAATCCCTAAAGGGGAATTATAAAAAACCTGGGATCACTACATGCTTACAAGCCTGACTTCTATCATTAGCAAACTCATTTGTAAGATTATTGTGAGAAGGTTGCAACCTCACTTTGACAAAATCTTATGTCCTAACCAAACTGCCTTTATTAAAGATAGATCTATTAATGATAATGTGTTGTTGGCACAGGAACTCAGTTTGGATCTTGATAAAATTAGCAGGAAGGAAACCTCATATACAAATTAGATATTAAGAAGGCCTATGACACCAATGACTGGAACTTTATCTTGGGTATACTCACAGCTAGAGGATTTCAGCCTGAATTCAGAAATCACATTCAAAGGTGGCTTACCAATAACAACCACTCCATACTTATCAATGGCCAACTCTAGGGGGCTTTCACTGCTTCTAGAGGACTAAAGCAAGGTGATTCCCACTATCTTTATTATTGCTCTATGAATTACTTTTCTAGAATGCTTGACAGGAACATTCTCAACAATCAGTACTCCAGATTTTACCATAGATCCAATTTAGCTATCTCACATCTCATGTATGCTGATGAGATAATGATATTCTCCAATATTCATAAGCTTGCTTTGAAGAAGGTTTATAAATGCATACAATATTTTTAGAAACAATCTGGAATGGAATTCTGTCCTACTAAATGCCAAATTATATTTAACAAGAGGAATTCTTCCAATACTAAGAACTGGATCTCCAACTACATTGGCTTCTCTACTACTAGGGACCCTGTAAGGTATCTGGGGGTTCAACATTAGGGGAAGATCAAAATTGACACAATTTGATGAGATCCTATAGAAAATTCAAAAAACTCTATCCAGCTGGTCTCACTCCTTCTTGTCTAATGGGGGAAGGATCACTCTTCTGAAAAGTATCCTAACTACCTTCCCCTCTTATATCCTTCAAACCAACTACCTAAAGAAAAGCACCCAAATCCAGTTGGAGAGAGCTTTTAATAGATTTTTATGGGTTGGTCAAAGAAAGCAGTTACACTGGGCTTCTTGGCAGAAGG